>NC_058043.1:5964281-6265050 GCF_020085105.1 Siniperca chuatsi | reverse complement strand
GTCGATCGACTAATCGTTGCAGCTCTAGATCAATCACTCATTTGTTGATGTATCTTGAGTCAGGTTTCACCTGTACCCAAAAACCTCTCAGATTTCACTGAATTATTTGGATTACTGTTTCTATCTTTGAAACCTTTTAAAATTCTAATAAAAATCTAATATTTCTTTATTTTCAAATGGCCCTGTTTTATTCTGAAAAACAAGTGCAGTATCTATGTTTGAAGCTAATAAGAGACTTTCAGAGACCAAACACCATAATGGTAAATGTGGAGCTGCAGGATGATGGTAGATACAGTTATCTACTACACACACAGAGCAACGTAATGTGTCCCTTTATTTTTAGAACCGACTGTACTGATATTAACTTGAGTGATGTCTTTTTCCTCGTTTTGCCTCCAGGATCTGGAGGAGCAGAGCCGTTTGATCGCCGCCTCGAGTCGCCCCGCTAACCCGCCTGCCTCTGACGGACAATTCTTAGTGCTCAGCAACAGCCAGTCAGAGGACAGCGATGCCGGGGAGGAGGGGAAGAAGAAGGGCGAGTCTGAAGCCTAACAAAGCTGACGGAGGTTGCATGTTTTACCACCCAGGCAAGTCCCAGTCTGGTACTGTCAATGCAACAGCTCAGGAATCAGAGGAGGGGAACAACACCCGCCCGCCTGGGATGCCTGGGACTGAAAAACATGTGCTCCCTCTCTGCTGAACTCTGTTTGAAGTTTGTGGTGGAGCCTGTCACTCTGAAAACGGAGGATAAACTAAACACACCCTCGCTATAAGAGAAGGTGGCGTGGAAACACCTCGTCGCGGACTTGTGTTTTATTCTGTGTGTAAAAACGCTGCTTTTTATACCGGCTCCACAAATATAGATTAACCTGTACGTTTCTGTTTTTTTATGTTTATTTTATTAGAAAAAGAGCTAACAGCAAGGACAGAGGATTTAAAGCAAAACAACATGTGCGGAATAATAAACCAGGATCTGAAGGAGATGCGGGAGAAAACACGGACGTCAGATTTGGACGGTGTCAGTGTCGGCTGTTAAAACGTCCTGCAGGATATTTTTTTTATTCTTTCCTTACTTCCAGGCAGTCGCTGCTTTTCATTCATATGTCATTTATTTTACAGCAGAATGAAAATCAACTTGCAAAGTCGTGAAACTTGCTGAGTCATCATCACAGTAGAGCTTCAGCGATTAGTCCATGAATCGATTAGTCGATCAACAGAAAAATTAACACTTGATTAATCATTATAAGTCATTTTTCAAGCAAAGAATGTCAAAGATTTAATGTTTCCAGTTTCTCAAATGTGAGAATTTGTGGTTGGTATTTTTTGTTTTCGGATGTTGTATAGACCGATCGATCAATCAAAAAAATTATCAGCAGATTAATCGATAATAAAAATAATTGTTAGTTGCAGCCCTACATCACAGTCATTATGACTACTTTCAAAGCAGCCGTAAGTCCAGACCGATGGGAAAAGTCTTGCGTTGCTACATCACAACAACAGCCACATCCCTGTTTATGGTGGATTATCAAACTCAAGCAAGTCCCAAGTCCCAGCGAGCTGATTTTCATAGTTTACTAAGATGAACTGAAGCCAGCGGCTGCTTGGAAGGTGAAGAGAAACATATTCAGAGGTCTACAACATCAGCTGGTCAACTTGGATTTGGTGATTTGCAGGTCAAACGATATTCTAGACGTCTTGAGTTAAAATTGGGCTGAATTTGGTTGAAAAGACGCTCCATGTCACTCGCTTTGTTGACCCGTCCATCCACCCCGACCTCATCCCTATCCTCGTGTTTTTCCTGCGCTATAACAACGTCTCACCACTTCAAGCTCCTGACAGATGAGTAATAACATGTAGTTTCAACATGTAGTTATGATCTGCTTCACAGTGAAATATAGTCATTAAAATGCTGTTGAAACTAAAGTTACGTAACTTTAGTTTTTACCACACGTTAGACTTATTGAACTGTAAATCATTAAGTCAGTGCTCCCTGAGTATTTTATGTAAAAACGTTATTGAAGACTAAACTATCTGCTATTTTAAAATATTGACTACTAAAATCATAGTAGTTATGAATGAAACACTCTGAAACTCGTCAGGTCAGCCAGGGTCAAATTCTGCTTCTCTGGGGTCAAAGGTCAATTCTACTTTATCCACGGTGAAAATATTTTGGCCCCGACCTCCTCCTGATCTATAAGAAAAACCTTCAACGACTTCCAATGCCAATATTAACTTTCTGTGTTTGTCGAGGTAATTGTAATACAACATAAAATATCATTAGCAATGCTTTGTCCAGCATCCCAGCATTTCATGCCTTTTGCTTGCAATGCGCATTAGCATGTTATCAGGAGCGGACCAACATGGCTGCCACAGGAGACCCCCGAAGGTGTGAAACTACAGAAAAGAAAATCTTAAACCCTTTTTCATTTAAAGATTTTTTTTTTATTCCAAAATCTGCAACTTCTGCCTCATACAAAATTAATATTTGAATGGAAGTAGTGCTCATTAATGAGAATCATATACCGTTCACCTCTGACCAACGGTTCAGATTTGGATTGTGAAACAACACGAGCACAAATCTGATCAAACGATCTTCTCACTTTTGCAGTATTTGTTGAGTTCTCCATTTTGAAAACTCAAAGAAAAAATGTGGGGCTCAACTTTTGTCTTGGTACATTTTATTCATTCAGTAAACTTTGAAGAAATGTAACATCTTGATGTATGTAAGGACTACGGTTGTCTTTTTGCCGTGGTATCGAAAGAGGTATCGAGTATCGTTTTTTTTAATACTAGTACTGTATCGAAATTTTAAATTCTGGTATCGCGAAAACCTTAGTAAGGACCTTGCTTCATAAAAACGGACAGTCCGACATCTCTGCCAAATAATCAGCTGAGTGTTTCTCCTGACATCGCAATATTGATCTGTGCTTTCACAGGTGTTTATCTGGATCATTGTTTGGGGCCTTTTATGTTCTTCACTGGTTTTATTCATTAATCTGCCTTTATCCAGAGTGATTCACAGTGATTATCTGTAGAAAAACAACTGAATACGCTTCAGTTCCAACATCATAGACATTACATGTAGGAATGTTAAAGGTCAGAGGTCACAGCCTTCTGACAACAGACAAACCTCTTCAGTCTGCTGTGGGGAAGTTAACACGGTGAAGACGTTTCTAAAAGCCTAAATCAACAGTTACTGATGATGACGATGATGATGATGATGATGATGATGATGATGTTATTTTTCTGTTTTTTGGGGAGGATGTTTTCTTGCTGTAACCAGGTGAAGGACTCGTGTTTGATGGAGCTGCACTTTACTGACGCAGGAAAACACAACACGATCAATGATGTTGAACTGTAAATATGTTTCAGTTGTTCAATTGTTTCAGTGTCATGAATAATAAAAAGGCTTTTCAGTGATAAATAAAGCACTAACTCCACCCGCCCGAGTCAGTCTGCTGTTTTCAGCTTCACTTTATCCATCACTTTGAACTATCTATTTTAACAATTTATGCATAGCTTAAAGTAATAGATAGCTAAATATAATGGATAAACAGTTTTAAATAGTTAGCTTAAAGTAAATGGTGAAATATCTGAAAAGGATAAATTGTGAAAAAGCCAAGCAATGGATAAATGGATGAAATATTCTGCTAAAAGTAACAGATAAACATTGTTAGCTTGAAGTAACAGATAATTCAGATAGCTAAAAGTATTTTGGTGAAATAGCTAAAAGTGCTAAATATTTAAAAGAGATAGCTAAAAGTAATGGATTGCTGAAAATAATAGATAAATGGTGATAAAGCTAAAAGTAACAGTTTAAAAGTGAAGCTTAAAGTGATGGATAAGCCATTGAAATAGTTAGCTTGAAGTAATAATCAGTTGAAATAGCTAAAATAATGCTAACTGTTTATTCCATTACTTTTAGCCATCTGTTTCTCTACTCGCTTAACTAGTTTATGCAAACTCTGAACTTCCAGTGGACTCAATATGAGGATGTACTTGTTATTCAAATTGTTCAAATTCAATTTTTTCAAATTAGTTTAGCTACTTCACATTTTCTCCATGTATCACCAAGCTAAGCTAAGTACCTCCTGGTGTTGGGAGTCACTGGTAATATGAATTATAGCTACTAAGAATTGGTACAGGTCTGTCTGTATTTAAAATAAAACAAACGCACAAATGGCCACCATAACTTTATTATAAAATAAATATGAACAAAATTAATTACAAATATAAAAATATACATTTTCATTAAGACTTATCTTATACATGTGGAAAAAAAGAATAGGCCATAATGTTACAGAAATACCTAAACTGATTATCCAAATAGCAACACAAAAAATGAACAAAGTACAAATTTATGCAACAAACCAGCAAGACATTAACTAGAAACATATAGTTGCCTTGTAAAAGTACATACGAATATAAGTTTATTTCAAGTGTAAAATCACTGATGATTAACGTCTGCGGTACAATAATTTGTAAACAGATGAAAAGATGAAGAGAATCAGTGAGAAACAGTGGTTCCCAATATGGGGGCCCAAAAAAATTTGCAGGACCACCGGTTACACAAAATAATATATATACGTCTGATTTTTGGCCACTTTGATTTTAGCAATGAAACATTTGACTTACGTGCTGCAGTGTCATTTTATGAATCATAATCAATGAATTAGCGTGATGTTTGTCTGATTTGACATTCGTCGACTTTTCAATACACACTGAGACACACTGGTTTTACCATAAATATGAAGAAACAATAAAAACACATGTAGGAATACTTGCATATATAATATATAGGCACAGATATTTGTCACTTTTCGTGGCATTCACTGCAGTGTAACAGCAGTTTGAGGTGATAAAATTCAAATTGATCTTAGTGTTTTCCAGAAGCAAGCTGGGATACACAGGATCTTATGTGTGCTGTGAACGCAGCAGTAAAATGTCTTTGTGATCGAGGTGTTTTTAACAAGTCGAAGCTACGAGGGATCCTTCACGCTTCTCCTGGATTCACCGGATCATCTCAGTTCATAGCAGACTGCCAGACGTGTTCGAAGATCAGCAGGAAACAAAATAAAGCAGAACACCAGAGCGTCACGGCAGCGTCTACTGTTTTAGGATCTGGTTGGAGAGCCAGTCCAGACCCTCGACCAGACCTGTACCGCTGACGGCACAGGACGCCTGGACGAACCACTGCACAGACACACAGAGGGACAAAGGCATTAGCTTAGCTGCAGTTTAAAAATCACTTAAACTCAATCACAGTGTCCTGCAGTTTAGTCTGAACCCAGCTCCCTGCCACTAGAGGTCGCTGTACTTGAGGTTTAAATTAAACCTGCTGTACACATGAGCTTTAAGAGTTCAGACTAACTTTGATTAATGGAGATTTCCTCTTTTCTGATCACTTAAATGTATGCTGTGCCAACACTGTGTGGCACAATAAAGTTAGCTGAAATGATCACGTTGACATTCTGACATTCAATATATTTAAAGTCATGTTACAGGTTTTTTAAATTAAAAGTTTCGATTTTACAAATTTTTAACTGGGAGACGAAAAGTGAAAAGTGTTGTGTATCCAGCTGATTCACTCCTTCACTACTCTCTATATAAGAGTTTATTCTGTAGTGAGCAGTAAATTGTTGTTTCAGATGTTTATAAATCATCATCACTTTGTGTCATCACAATGGTAATTTTCACAGCTATAAAATGGGACGAATTGCATTGTGGGTTTATCAGCAGAAATTGGGCACTACCGGCTGGGAGACTCCTGATAGGCCCAGGGCCTCGGTGATGTCACTGACGGACATGGCTCTGGGCAAATCTTGTTTGTTAGCAAACACGAGTAAGGCCACGCCCCTCAGCTCGTCCTCCTCCAACTGCAACACACAAACACAAGCGAGGGAGTTTAACAGGAAAGTTTGAGTTGTTTTTAAATTTAGATATCAACCCATCAGTGATGTCCTCCTCTAATATAATTCAGTTTAATATGTAGAACTGATCACTCGTGGTGGGATTGATTATGATTATGAACAAGTTTCCATCTTTTGTACTTCTGCAACAGTTGCAGTACTATAAAACAATAAACTACCGTATTATAGATACTATAAACTTGTATATAGACATTGTATATTGTTGGTAGTTGTTGATATTTATATATATTTATTTTATATACTATTTTACTATTTCTATTTTCCCGTAAATTGTTTTGTGTGTAACACTGAGAGCAACTTAAAACCAGAGTCAAATTCCTTGTATGTATACAAATACTTGGCCAATACCGCTGATTCTGTTTCTGATTACTACAACTGCTACTTTAATTAGACAGCTCTGTACTAATTAATTAAAAGAAAGATTTCTCATCACGTCTCGGCACTTGAAGGTAACATTTTGGCACAGGTGTGCGCGTATTAAGTGATGAATGAAGGAGCGTTGAAGCACTAAAGATGGCCGCTCGTTACCATCCTGTGCAGCTCGTCAGCTGCTTCTTTAATCCTCTCGGGGTCGTTGCTGTCGACCACAAATATCAGACCCTGAAGACAGAGACAGACAGACAGACATTATTGCGTCATAAAAATTACTTTTACTGACTCTGTGATAATGGTAGTGGTAACAGCAGTGGTATTACCTGTGTGTTAGTGAAGTAATGTCTCCACAGAGGTCTGATGATAGTCTGACCACCAACATCCCAAACTGTGAAACTGATGTTCTTATACTCCACTGTCTCCACATTAAAACCTGCACACACACACACACACACACACACACACACACACACACACACACAGCAGTTTATTTTATGATTTTGTATTATCTTATATTTACATTAAATGTGTGTATTAATATAAACAGATCACTGACCAAGAGTTGGGATGGTGGTGACGACCTCGGCCAGCTTCAGTCTGTACAGCAGAGTGGTTTTACCTGCTGCATCCAGACCCACTGCAGCAACACACACACACACACACACACACACACACACACACAACACAGTTACTATTACTGTTAATAGCAGGGCTGCAACTAAACACTATTTTCATATAGTCTTGTTTTGACGTCAGTTTACAAAGATCAGCGCTGGAAGAAGTATTCAGACCCTCTACTTAAGTAAAAGTACAAGTAAACTGCAATATAAAAATACTCCATTACAAGTAAAAGTCACGCACTGAAAATGTCACTTAAAGAACATAAGTAATATTAGCCAGATATTTTCCTGTTGTAGTTGTCGAGGTGGAACTAATTAATCTTATAAACTGTAGTAAAGTAACCCGTAAGTAATGCTAATGACTGTGTAGTGGAGTAAAAAGTACAATATTTCCCTCTGAACTGTTGTGAAGGAGAAGCGTAAAGTAGCATGAGAAGAAAATAATCCAGTAAAGTACCTCAAATTTGTATTTATGTAAATGTACTTAGTTACTTTCCACTACTGGTTCATTAAATCTTCACACTGGAGAAAGTGGAACCAGTTAATGTTTCACATTTTTACTTGATAAATCGATTATTAAACATGGCGACAAAACTGACAGTTAACTATTGAACTAATAGACTAATCGATTAATTGTTTCAGCACTAGTTACTATTATTAGTGTTGCTACAGACTTTAAAACCTTTATTTTCACACCACTGTTAATAAGAAAAATAACCAAATAAAACTACAAAACTATCCAAGAGAAGCAACTACCTGTGCTGGAATGTACATTTACTCATGTACTAATGTACTGTACTTAAGTACAAATTTGAGGTACTTGTACTTTACCTGAGTCTTTTCATGCCACCTTTTACTTCTACTCCATTACAATTCTGAGGGAAATATTGTACGTCTTTAGTTACTAGTTACTTTACTAATAAAGATGTTTTGCATACAAAACATACGAAGGACTTATAAAATATATTTAATTATAAATTAAACTTCCCCAACAGTTTATACAAGTACAGCTGAAATGATTAGTCAACTAATCAATTAGCCGATTGACATTGGCCACTATTTTGATAATCATTTGATTTTCGTTTGAGTATTTTTACTTTTATTACTTATTACTTTGCACATTTTCCTGATTACATACCTAAGTAACATTTTCAATGCTTTGTCGACTATTTTTAAGTGTGTTAATAATAATCTGAATAATTCCCCACCATAATACTATATATAACTAATAATAATAATAATAATAATAATAATAATAATAAATATCACCATAATAAAGTTATGAATTGTCACAAGAAAATCAAAACTCACCCATTAAAATCCTGACAGGTCTCTTGGAGGTGAACCTGGAGAAGATGTGTGAGATGATGACGCCCATGGTTCCTGTAGAAAGCTCCTGTAGTAAGCACTAAACAGCTCGCTGTGTGTCTCCGTCTGTGTTTGTGTCTGTGGTTTTATAGAGCAGCGGCAGTGTGTGTGTGTGTGTGTGTGTGTGTGTGTTGCTCTCCATGTCATCGCGGCTGCTGTCAGCTCGGTACACGGTGGCAGCAGCACCTGCAACACTGCAAACCGGAAGACAATACTTCCGCTCACACAGCCTTCAAAATAAAGGCACACATGTTGATATGTTCTTTTTTTCAAATTCTAATTTACTTTATCGACATGAACATAATGAAAGGATAAATATATGGTTAACATGTATAAAAATATTCACTCTGCCTCCCATTCTCTTCTCCTGAAGCCCGAACAAGGAGATAAATTCAGAGTTTAGATGTGCTCAGCTTGTAGAAGTTATTATTCTAGCTTGTTTCTTCACCGTTTTTAGTACATTATCACACTACCAGACTACAAACCGTAGGGTCGCTGTTACACACCGTTTATAGTTTGTGATCACTCAGATTTATCACACTTATTTATTACCCGCATTAGAAACGTGACATCGCGCCCTTTTTCGGAGTGCAGGGAAAGAAACTTAATGTGACCGTGACCTCAAGGCTGCCAATCTTCTTTATTTCTCTTATTGTTAACAAATCCCAAAACCAACAATGAATTGATCTCCTAACAAGCATTATCTGTGTATCCAAAGCCTGATATATCTTATTCCTCTGTGCCATGGAGCTCCTTTGTTGTCCAAAAACTATTAAAAAACACATCAATGAGCCACACTGTTGCACTGGGTGACATGTTACCATGAACACACACACACTGTAGTTTATTTTGACTCACACCGTCCTGCTGCCCCAAACACTCACTAGAGCAATAAATGTGGATTAATCCGCCGCTGAAAATAGTCCCCAACAAATGTTCTTTTTCCTCCTGTTTAAGTAACGTTTGCAAAAAACTACAGTGACCAGCTGTTTTAGGAAATTACTGAGCACGTTTTTTTTTTTTTTTAAGAAACTATACTGTGATGAGCCACGTCTTCAGTAGGAACAAATGGGCTTGGAGCTGCAAGCCACAGAAAGGGTAGGGACGTCAGAAACACACTGTTGTTTTTTTCATGGGATTTGTTAACAATAAAGAAAATATAGACTAACACTAAGTACAGTGTTTTCAGTGTACGCATAGTAATTAAGAATGCAGGGAAAAAGGACAAATGGTTTACAAAGTACTACATTTTGTACACCATCAATCAACATGCTGCTAGTACATCACTGTACTACATAGTATTCTATAATTAAAGAAAAAAAGATTATTTTTTTAATCATTAAAAAAGTTTCTGAGTTTTTCCGAATCGAGGACAGAGGGTGTCGTACGCTGTACAGGTTGTAAAGCCCCTTGAGGCAAATTTTTGATTTGTTGCATTGAGCTATATAAATAAAATTTATTTGACCTCACTTTCTTCCCCCCCTTTTTTCTAAATATTTTTTATATAAGTTATTGTAACTTATATGTAAATAAGGAAAACATAGTATTCACAAATTTAATTAAATATAGAATAATAAATAAAAGACTATATATAGTAATAAGATGAGTTATAGGTGAAATATGTTATGTAATAGCAATGGTAAGAATAATAGAATAATAACCCTAAAGAGGAGTTGTTGCAACCATGGCAGGGTCAGTAAATATTCAAGTGTTGAACTCTTGTTGTTTGAGTTTTATTTTGGTACAAACGTTGGTTCCTGTGTCCTCCTACAGACTGCAGTGTATCAGGAAGCGTTGCTCTGTCTCTTCCTCTTGTTGCTGTTGGCAGAACTGACACAGTCTGTTTTCTCTGCGTTGCCAGGTTTGTGTCAAAGGCCTGGATCGTCTTCACGCAGTCTGTATTTGTGTCTTTCTAAGTTTCCGTTGCTCACAGTGACCAAATAATCTGCAACTCTGCATCACCTGTTCAGTGCTAAACAGCATTAAAGTTTTTAAATTGTTAATTGTTAAATTGTTGACTGATATGTTGATTTGTAAGGTGCATTACACAAAATGTACAAAATATGTCTTCATGTTTAAATATGAAGTATTTATTTATTATATTTAGTAATTATATTGTCATAATTTATTCGTTATATTTATTCATTAACAATTTATCTTTTAATAAGAACTTCCTCTTCAGTCTCATGAAAACTGTAAGCAAACTCCATCTGCTGATGAAGGCCACAAGATGAGGTCAAGAGCTGCGGAATAAATCTAGCAAGTCTCAATTTGTCTTTCATGAGATTTTAACTCATTTATACATAATTTCAAACACACCTGTGAATGATTTGTACATCTGTATAAGCTGATAATAAATGTTTTATAACACAATGTATTTGCTCCTGCGTGTTTGTTCATATATCATTTAATATGATTACAGCTGTTATGCTGTTATCAATCATTCATTAACTGTTTACAGATGCAGATATACGCAGATGAGAACCAAATTGTTGACAAATACATTTGGAAACACATAAAAATGTTCATATTCTTACATTTACATCGTTGTGTTATAAACGATGTATTAAGTGACTATATATTGATTATACATGCTAAATAGGGGTACAATAAAGTGTTACCAGACAGGACATAAAAGTAAAAATATAAAAACAAAATGGAGTACTTAAAACAGCAAAACTAGGGTTAATAAATAAAACAGTAAAAGAAGAAACAAGGAAGTCTGGATTGTTTGGTGATGATGTCATCAGGCTGAGACACACAAACAGATCTCTCCAAAGATCATTTGTTGACAAGATAATTAATCTTTCAGTGTGATGAAAATACTCAAGCACACATGATTCAAATCTGTACTTAAGTTCAGAATTTGAGTAAATGTACTTCCACCGCTGGAAAAACAGGCAACTCCCCCGGGGCTCCAGACCTGCAGGGGCCCTGAAGGTTGTTTGGGTGGCAGCTACTTTAACTTGTAATTTGATTAACTGCTAATTTGTTTGGTAACATCAACCACTAAAACACAATAGAAATTGAATGGTAGGGCCCTGAGGTGGCATGTTTACCTGATCTTGAGAGACTGTCCTTCCAGGAAAGCCACCAAGTCCACAGAGGGTGGAGGTCGGGTTGGATGGATTTATCAATACAACGTTGGACTTTGTTTCCTGTTTCCAACCGACAGTCAACGTTGGTTTCTTTTAACCATGATGATGGTCTTTCCCAAACCCTAACCAAGTCATTTTTGTGCAGAAAACATAACCAAATTTTAAAGGAAAAGTTCCACATTTTGGAAAATACGCTTATTCGCTTTCTTGCAGAGATTTAGATGAGAAGATTGATACCACTCTCATATCTGTCTGGTAAATATGAAGCAGCCAGTTAGTTTAACACTCGAGACTGAAAAAGGGGGAAACAGCTAGCCTCGCTCTGTCCAACGGTAACAAAATCTGCTGCTTTTCAGCAGCCAGATATTTAATCTAATTTCCGTACAAAATCCATACAACAAACAAACTGTAACCAGTCCTGGCCAAGAAATAGTCCGGTACAGACATGAGAGTGGTATCGATCTTCTCATCTAACTCTCTGCAAGGAAGCAAATGAGAGTATTTCACAAAATGTGAAACTTAAACCATAGCTCTGCCACATTATTTCTTTTGTTGGTTTTGAAGGGCACTGACAATACTGAAAATACTGGTTTGTTCGGGGGACCTGTTTGGCTCAATAAGGGGCCACAGCTCATAATTTCCCGAGGATCTTTAGTGGGTTAATCCGACCCTGCCAATGGAAAATGCTCAATCCACCTTTAAAATAAAGCAGGTTATAGGAACTGAAAGATGAGACATATTGACACAGCAAGTCGTTAATATAATGTTAATTTTAGTTCTGCTTTGCAGTGGTTTGTTACTGGGTGAAGTTTCTGTAGATGTCCGTGAAAAGAGGAGTTCACAAACACGGCAGGGAACAGGAGCATGAACCAAAACCATCCCAAACCCCCACAACAAAGTCTCAACATTTTTCATCATTTAAATTTTTCCTATTTTATTGTTTCTTTTAACTGTTCAATTATATTTTCACTGTAAGGAAAAAAACAGAATCTTTTATATTTTATGTTTGTATTTTAGTCTAAATACACTGAGATTACAGTATTTATACCCAAAGAGAACACAACCTCGGTGGTACCTATGACACAAAGAGGAAACTGTGGTGTGTTTGTGGTTCAGGGAAATCACAGCAGAGTCAGACATCACGTGGTCTTCTTTGCTCCACACATCACTCTGGCTGAGCTGGTTTCCTCCATGTAGATTATTACAACACTCTCAGTGGTGATTGCACAATACTCCATGAAATACTGTATATCCAAACTGTTCGTCTATTTCAGAACTTTGTCTGGTTTGTTGACGGATCGTAAATAATGTCAAAAATAAAACCAAGTAAACACAGTAAATGTAGTTCAACCTAAAGTGATACCCCTCCCCCAAACCTTATAACACTTAATATTTTAACTGTTGTTTAAAATGTTTTCTTTTTATTTATTTATTTTTTGTATTTTTGTAAAGCACTTTGAGCTGCATATCTTTTATGAAAGGCTTGTGCTATGCATAAAGTTTATTATTATATTTATTGTGCTGTTTATTATTATTATTATGATTATTAAACTCTAAGAACATTTACCAAAAATCTTGTGGTATCTATCCATACAGTTTTGGTTTTATTTGTCACAGCACTGAGAAACTATATTTAAACAAGCCTAAAATTCAAAAGCAACCTGTCAACTCAACACAGTGTGAACAGTTTTCATTGGGACTATTTCTTCAGAATAAACTTGTTCCTATGAAAACTGTTCACAACACACAACAACACCCAGGAGAAGGACGTTATTGTTTCTTTAAAGGCATAATGCGTGTTGAATATTTTTGTGCTTTGAGCTCCACAAATTCAATTAATTCACATTTTTAAACAAATTTTTTTTTTGTTTTATGGCATTTTTGCCTTTTTGGAGCACAGCATTAGATCAGGCCCTGAAGTCGAGCTTACAATCAGCTGCCTCATTCATGCTTCACCCTCAGTGGCTCATTCATCAGCTGCTTGGCTACCAGCTGACTAGTAACATCCAAGCATATTCATGCAGGTGTCAGGCATGGCCATTATCACCTGACACTGCTCCTCTCACAGCTCCTCCACCTCCACCTGCACCCCAACCTCCTCCTTGTGAGTTCAGTTTTTGGTATTGTTCATTATTTCTAGTTCAAGTTATAATCCTTAAGGTTTTCATGAAATCAAACCCCATTTTTATGCTATTTATCTCTCTATATAGTATTTTTTATTGGTAGTGGCGGAGTCTGCCACCAAGGGCTGATCTCAGATTGCCTACATAAGCGCGAACAATTTACAGGAACTGATGCAGTATGCAATTTAAAAATGTATCTAACTGATAATAGCTTCACTGTTTTGTCTTCACTCCCACACTGCACAGAAATGAAACTTAAAGTGGCTGCTGACGCCTGAACCAGGAAATGAAAATATACGAGCTTGAGGTGCAGCCTGTTCAGAGGGACGACAGACACATAAACACTTTCACACGGCGAGGACACGCAGACGCTTCACTGTAGAGACTCTGGTCAGCCAGGTGAGGATGAAGATGAAGCTGCTTTATGTTCCCATGGTGATGGCAGTGATGTCAGCATTGGTCGTCACAAATTCTGGACTCAAGACCACCAAATCCACACCATGGACGAGGACAACAGGTGCGCACACACACAGATGTTTAAATATTTCAAATGACTTACTGATTAAATGCAGGTTATAAAAACAAAACCAAATCACACATAATTCACATTTTATCCATTTAGCAGACACTTTTATGCAGAGGAACTCACACTGTGCAACATGTCACGAGTAAAATATAATCAGGTCAGGTGTCAAAGTTTTTTTGTCTTGGTGAGACCGAAGCTGTCTCCCGGTTCACACTGACTCCAAGCAGGTTTTGAGTATGTTAGTTAAATAACTTTATTATGTCTTGTGTTCACATTAGAAAAACACTAAAAAAAGGATTTTTGTGGTCTGCTGTTGATGGAGACCAATGCAAAGCACAATGCAAATGCAAAAAAAAAAGTATAACTATTTGTGGATAGCGGATAACAAAACAAATAAAATCTTTGGAAAACCATGTTTTTTTCACTTTATGAAGTTTGTTTGGCTGCATTTCAAAGTCGCAATTTAACTAATGTGTGTGGACGATAGTTGTGTTTTTCAGTTAGATACTAACTGCAGAAAAAGGTACAGTATGAAAACTAGTATACTGTGCAAACTGTGTAATCTTAGTATGTGGTATGGAATTGGGACATAGCCAGCAAAAATCTCCAAGTCCTACTTCCTGAAATTCACACAGGCACACACACACAGACACACACACACACACACACACACACACACACAGATTGAAATGAGTAAACAAAAATGGTATAAATGTCTGTTTAAGATGTAAGTATGAAATATGTCTATCTTTAGTTTATCAGTGATTTGGTGTAATTTAGTTACACTTCAGGATAGATTATCAAACCCTAATAATTAATGACTAATGTTTTCTGTATTTAACAAATCTCATTAAAAGACCAAAACCAACCATGAATTGATCTATTTACAAATATTATCTGTGTATCCAAAGCCTGATATATCTTATTCCTCTGTGCCACAGAGCTCCATTGTTGTCCAAAAACTATTAAAAACACATCGAGCCACAGTGGTGCACTGGGTGACATGTTCCTTCATCACTATGAACACACACACACTATTTGGACTCGATCCCACACACACCGTCCTGCTGCCCCCAAATACTCACTAGAGCACCAAATGTGGATTAATCCGCTGCTGAAAATAGTCCCCAACAATTGCACTATTTCCTCCTGCTTGCTAAAAACCACAGTGACCATCTGTTTTAGGAAATTACTGAGACTTTTTTTAAAAAGTAAACTATATATTTGTGAGCCGTTTTTAAACATTTACATCTTCAGTAGGAACTAATGGACTTATGGCTGAGTGCCACAGACACACAGTAGGGAAGTCAGAAAGCATTGAGAGACAGACTATATCACCAAATGTCTCCTTAAATGATGTTACGAGGCAATCAACTTTAATTAACACAGTATATATACAGTATTGTATAGTATAAATGTGAGAATCACACGTTTAAAAATAAGCACATAAGAAAACAAACGTTCATAGGATGCATGAGTAAACAGAAGATTTTGTATTATGCTGACAACTTTGTTTTTGTGATATCTCTTCCTCTTTCTTTCTCCAGGACCTTATGGACTAAATTTAAACGGGAAGATGTTCACTTTGTCTCTTAATAGAGGAGAAATATCCTTCTTTCCCCCCAATTTTTCTCCTTCCAGTCCCTCCTGGACTTCCCGATCCTACACCACCACCTACGCTCCCTGGACCACCACCACCAGCCGTCACAGGACCACCACCACCTACCCTTCCTGGACCACCACCACCCCTCACACGACCACCACCAGCCGTCGCAGGACCACCACCACCTACGCTCCCTGGACCACCACCACCAGACGTCACAGGACCACCACCACCCCTCACACGACCACCACCAGCCGTCGCAGGACCACCACCACCTATGCTCCCTGGACCACCACCCCGAAAAGGACCACCACCACCCCTCACACGACCACACCACATCCTACTAGAGGTGAGTACATTCACAAACTACATAACCAAACAGAAACACAGTTTCAGGATGTGAAATCCAAAATGTTATTTTAATCTACGGATCTGCTCTCGTGTTCTCTCTGGTATTTTTTTCCTGTTAAGAGGTAATGCTGTTAGATGATACAATTTTGATTCTTGAGTGGGAAAGAGGCCGAACAGGAACAGAATCCAGCACATTGTTACCACATTAATCGGTTTTGTGCTTGTTTGTGAAATCTCCTGTCAAAAGGCTGGAATCATGATCTTCATTATGTTTTGCAGATTAAAGCTGCATTAAGTGATTTCTGACCACCAGGGGGCAGAAAGACTAAAAGAGTAATTTAACACAAAATCCACTTTTTTTGTGTTAGTAAACTATATGTAACGTCACTTTATTATACTATCAGTTTATTCTGGTTCAGTATTATGGCGGGTCTTTGCATTTTTCCCAGAGAAAATCCATTAATTCTGTCCTTGAGAGCAAAAAAGCCTGTAAAATCTTGGGTTGTGAAATATGGCCAAAAAACAAAACAAAATTCAAAAGTCTGCTCACTCACTCACGTCGTTTGTAGACATTTTGTGTCTCTTTATTGTTAACTTGCATGTTTTTGTGGTAGTATAGTGGTATATGTGGTTGTTTTGTGGTTATGCATCTTTTTGTGGTTGTTTTGTGTTTCTTTGTAGTTACTGTAGCTTTTTTGGGCCCCTAGGCCTGTACCCAGTACATATCCAGAAACGTGTTAACTTCATCAGTTCATTTACCTTGGCTTTCTGCTGTTTCATGTTTGGCAGACAACATACAGTTAGCTTGGATTAGCTTCTGCACTGGGCAGGTAGTGCACAGTTAGCAAATGTTCACTGTCACTGTAAAATGTTTAGATTTAACATATCTGCAAAATATTTACCAAAATATTTTTACTTGTTTCCCCTACAATATCTGCTACTAGCAACTAAATCATGATTAAGGCTTTTATGGTTATGTTAAGACAAATAAAGCACTTGTTTAAGGTTAAATAATGTCAAGTCAAGTCAATGCTAACTTGAAGCATGAAAGAAGATGTGAACCACTGTCTTTGGTGGATTGTCATTGCACAGGCCAGTTGTCTGCACTATATATTGTGTACTTTAGTTTGTTAAGTATTTTTTAATTCATGCACTAAAACAACCAAACAGTTGTTCATGTGTTTGTTTTTTACTTAACTTTCAATCAACACTCCCCATGTGAACACTGACCCCTGCAGGTGTGTCCGTGTGTCTGCGTTACCTGATCGATCAACAAACAAGCAGCAACTCAATCTTCACACTCAGTCCATCCAGCACCCCTCTGAAGCTGGGAGCCAATAACGTTGGTTGGTATACACTGTACTTTGGGAGCTACAGTTACTACAACCTGGATTTGCATCCTGACATAAGGTTCTGGTCAAACATTGGACCGGACATCTGGAACAGAGTCTGCCTCACCGTGGACACCGTGAAGAATGTGGCCCAGGTGTTTCGCGACTCGAGCATTAGCATCAGGAAGATGCTGCCTGCCAATGTTCAGGTGAGGACAGAGTAGCACATACTGAAGCAAATTTGACTTGTTTAGCATTTTTGTACCCTGATAATCAGGCTGAATTTCATTTGAATAGCTGGAAAAAAATGGAGATGTGGACAGCAGTTCTGAGGTCTGGAATCAGGCAACACATTTTTGTAGATTTGCAGTCTCTCGACCAGATGTCTGGCCTCGTTCAGAGCGGCAGTAGCCCTGCGTGAAAAAACGCAGTGCGTTGGCGCAGCAGGGGCGCCAAGCTTGGTGCTCCAACAAAACAGGGTCAACTTTTACTGCAACACAGCGCAACGCCATCCAACAAGGCGCTGCGTTGGCCAATCCAATAGCCTACATGCAAGCGCACATTCCTGGTATATTACTTTTTAAGGTAAACACTGTATTTGCTGTTTACGTTGTGCAGTGTTTTGGCGTCTGATAAACCTTTAAACGCATTAATCTGTTGCTCCAATTGGATTTCCTGGATCAGATTTCACGTCTCACCGGTGCATGCAAACAACATGCGCAGCCCCTGCGTTTTTTTAACGCAGGAATCTTTTCGGTCTGAATTTCTGCTAAAACTCTGTGTAGGCACAAACACAAAAATATCAGAAATATACATACGCATTTGTTTCGTCGGATTTATAAAGTTGTGCATCTGTATGTTTCTGTTTTATAAATCTCAATAATTGTGGAGCCGAGCACATGTGCATGAGCCTGATTTCCACTCCTACAGTCGGCCACGAATGGAAAGACACGCCCTGAATCACCTGTTTGCATACGTAGGCTATCATTTCTACGGAGCCCCAGAAGGATCATAGGTAGAAAAAATATGTATATTGAGGCCACGAAATGCTATTGCGTGCCCACGAGATACAGTTCGTTCCCACTTTTTAATTAACTTGTGGCCACGAGATACGTGTATATAGTGAGAACTGCTTTGTGGTTGAAATCAAAAGTTTGGAGGCAAAGTCATTTCAAGACCTTTATTGAAAAGCATAAAGCATTGAAAAGCATAAAGGCCTGAATCGATTTGCAAAGCGACTGAAATCACATACAGTTCAGTATTTGTATATCTTGTCATAGAGGGTTGTATCCTCACGCACCAATTACAGCACATCCTGAACGCACACCTCTTGATCTTCTGATTATCTTTTTAGATGTCACGGAGTGGCCGGCCTTGTTCTGTGTGTCACATTGAAACTAAGAGCACAAACACTGGCTTTTTGTCTAGACTTCGCAACGTCACCCCCAAGGCTTGCTTGATGAATCCAAACTTCGGCTTATCTTCACCAAGCAAGCCTCTAGGACACAGTGCTCTGTTTCAAGGTGCATGGTCATCATCTGCTGTATCACACAAAACCAAGAATATCATTGCACATGAACAAAGGTGATATTATGATGATATTATTATGGATATAAAACATAAGTAGCCCTGAATGGGAGGCTTGGAAAGGTGTTAGAAGATAAACAGTTGTTTATGGTTTACAGATAGAGGGAGGTTAACACAGAAAATGATGGTTTAATGATGTCATTCTGAATAATAATAAGCCATGCTCTCAGAAGCATGTGGCTTATTATTATTCATAATGATGTCATCTGTCCCTTTTCAGCACTGGGGTGTGGAGAGGAAGCACATCCTCATCGGACCCTTTTCTATATTAACTTTCCTCCACTTCCAGACAGCCGACAGCAGACACCTGAGCTGAGAGTCGACATCTCTACAGCTGCTGCTGTCGGGGAGGAAAGTTAACACAAGCGGCCCGTTAGTAGATTTTTTACAGTCAAAATGTGTACTTGCTTTGCTGTGGGGCTTAAAGTAAGGGGAACAAGAGAATGACAGCACAGATAACATTAAATATTACACTTTAAACCCTGGCTGCAGCCTTTTCCTCCCGTCATGAAGGCTATGGAGAGAGATCTGTCTTTGCACATCGGCTGGTTAAGCCCTTTAAGCAGTTCTCACTATATACACGTATCTCGTGGCCACGAGTTTATTAAAACGTGCCACCGAATTGTATCTCGTGGGCACGCAATACATTTCGTGGCCTCAATATACGTATTTTTTCTATGTGTGATCCTTCTGGGGCACCGTATATGTCTGCTCCACTTAGGTGTAGGCTACAACCGGTAATGGTTTTCACTCCATTTGAGTTTGACTCTCAAAACGACATACTGCTTATGCTGACCTGAATCGACGGCAATGTGTGACATGTAAACAAAATGCCAGAAAACATTTTTCACACAGCTTGTCATGGCTGAATCCAAACAGAAAAGGTTCTGTAGTGTCTTTGCCAACACTCGCAAGCTGTAAAAAGATTCAAGTTTATCACAGCATCTCTACCACCTGCTGCTGTTTGATTATCAGCTGATAGAGATTCATCATTACACCTGCTGCCTCACATGCAGCCTGCACTCTATTTAACCGGGTATCCTCGTCTTATTAAGGTCTCAGTAAAAGATAATCAGTTTAAAAAACCATAAATCACTTTGAATGAGCCCATTTGAAGATGCTGAGGAGATTCTGCTCGCATCAGATCAGTCTGGGATTTTTTTTTTCCTCCTCAAAAGAGATAAAAACAACAACTACAGTAATAATATTGCACAAACACTTGGCTTTTTTCCCTAACTATCCTGTCACGTCTGAATAAAGCCCAAAGGAACATTAACAGACAGCTACTGTATGTCTGAATGACAAAAAGCCATCACTTTAACAGACAGATGAAGCCTGCAGTGTTTCCTATTCATGTCTGAAAAGGACTTTAACACTTTGACTATTTGACTACAAACAGTTTAACAACCTGTTGGATTTTGTATGTAATCATTTTTAATCTTCATCATTGTCTCTAATATTATTTATCTGCTGTTTGTGTCCATGTTTGTGTGTATGTGTGTTCAGTATGTCTGGTCAGGTGAGCCTGTGATTGATTTTTCAGGTTTTGATGGTCAGGTGACAGACGTCCAGGTGTGGGATTATCCTCTCCGCTACAAAGAAATCTTCAACTACATGACCAGCGGTTTCTACCTGTATGTGTTTGTGTGTGTGTGTGTGTGTGTGTGTGATCAGTTTTTTTTTTAGTAATCTATAGTCGGGTTGAAAAAATAAAAAATAAAAGTATATCTACCCAACATTACTAAAATGTACACAGACAACAAGTATCCACGTCTACAAACAGTACAAAAAGTAAAGTAACAGTAAAATCTTAAAAGCATTTAATCTACACTATGTTTCATTCCTGCATAAAGTCACAAAACTTTAGCTTGCTAGCTAATGCAGCTAATATTAAGCCTGACATTTGCTGGTGGGTAGTTCAGGGGAATGGGAGATATTTCTGAATTTTATTCAGTTGTGGACTTTATTTCATTGAGGAAAAGCTTTTTATTTAAAACTGATGCCTTGAGCAGTATGGAGACATTGTGAGGCTGAAATAGCTGAAAAAAAATTGCACATTCATAGACTCTGAATTTGTCAAGGAGGGAAAAAGAGTAGATGCAATTTTAAGAATTTTTAACTTAACTTATTTTTGTGAAAAAGCCATATCAGACAGAAATGATTCTATAATTTATAAATAAAATGCGTCTGGTCAAAATATGTTTAAATTCCCCAAAGTAAGGTATCCAATAGGCACCTATATCAGGTCTAGTCTAGACATGCTGGAATCAGCCTGTAAACAAAAACACACACACAGACAACAGTCATAGAGTTTTTGTTTGGTTTTTTATTCTGAAGTCCCCAAAACCCAGTTTTGGAATATGTGAGCTTTCTCCATGACGCTATAAAACAATGTTATTTTAAAAATTTCTTTAAATGTCCTTTCATATATAAATTATTATTATTATTATTATTGTAGTATTTATAAACTTATGGACTTGTATTATTTGTTATTTGAAAATATAATTGTGCTTTTAGGCCGTACTGTGGCTCCGTCCTCACCTGGTCCTCCATCAACTACTCTCCCAGAGGAAACACACTATTGGAGGACGCCTATGAATGGCATGCAAGACAGCCAATCAGCAGCAAGCGCAGAGGGCATCGACCAAAGGGAGAGAAGAAGATGTGGGAGTTTATCAACGTGGGGGAAAGGGACGAGAGAAAGACAGAACAGCTTTAATGAAACACGTGCATGTGTACGAAGAGCTGTATCCTCTGTTCTTAATTTAACAATAAATAAAATCCTAACAATTAATCAATCAATAATTCATCATAAATGAAATGAGAACATTCCTGATTTGATTGAAGTATGAGTGATTATATTTACTAGACAAGATGACAAACGAGTCTCAGTAAAAGAATTAACTTTTACTAACATCTTTGACTTTATATCATTCTCTTTTTAAGAGTATTTGTTTCCTTCATTTTGTATATTATTAAAAAAAGAGATTGCTGACAGAATATTGTTATTGATTGTACATTTTATATAACATGCAGCTCGGACGTCAGACCCCATTGTGATTGAGAGTGAGATGAGAAGACGGATATCAAATAACAAATCACTTAGCTGATTTGAATCATTTTGTTTAGCTCAGTTTTAAGATTTGTAGTCACTGACTGCGGTTTGTTCACTACAAGTAGTACTGGTCCAAACTAGCTTATACAAGCACTGTTTATAAGGTTAATAGCTCAGCATGCAGTCATTTGTGAGTTATAAGAGTCTGTGGCAGCATATGGAATATAAATAGTATTTATTACTATTTTTCTGAAACCAGTAACTAGTTATTTTTTAAATTTAGCTGGTATTGCACTAAATGACTGTGTTACATTCCTTAAAAAACTTGTTATTGTAATTCCCTGATTTTACCTTGAATTCCTGATGAATATTTGGAAGCCTTACTATTTTCCCCTCACATTTTAAAGTGGGTATAATCAATATTTTTATGATAATGTATCAAATAATGTGAAACAATGTGAAAGGGGGTCGCTCGTAGTGATGAACCTACAGAGAATCAACACCTGAACCTGCAGCTCCCTCGGCTTTATTGAGCTTTATAGTGAGTTTCAGCTCGTTTTGCTGTCCAGCCCACAACTTTACTGTTCTGGTTCACTCTCAGTTTGTTTTTGGCCACACCAAACAGCAGACAGACACAGTAAGAGCAAACATGGTGGAGCATATAACAGCTAAAGAGCCAGATATTTCCCTCAGGAGTTGGTAGAGACCAAATCAGAGCTAAAAGAGAGTGAATATTGGACTTACATTAACCAGGTGGACAGAAACAAGACTCTAAACAAATGCTAATGTTGCTCCGTAACTGCTGGATGTTTAAATAAGCAACTGTTTGCTATATCGATTTAAATGGCTGATATGCAAATGTTGTGTTCAAACTTGCTTCCGCTGCCGCCAAGTGGCCAAAACAAATCAAGTTATTGCAGGTTTTATACATTTTTGTGCAGTTTTTAAAAATCTGTTCTTTACAGCAATCCATGTGCACAGATTAGACACAATCATAGTGCTCTCCATAGAAAACAGGCAAGAGAATCCTTTAAAATTGAAGCAGTCTGTTTAATGACAAAAATAACCACCATGGCTGAAGTAATGTCAGCTGTTACTGTCAGTTCAGCAAAACAGAAAATAATTTTTAATTTTTTAAAAATACAATCGAGGACAGTGACCTCACCAGAACCTGAAATGTAGCATGGAAAATCCCATCTGACTTTATTCTCACAGCAGCTTTCTTGAAAATTTGGTCAGAAACTAGCATGAATATACGAAGCAGAACACAATGGTGTTATTTCAAAACATAAGAAGCCACTGTAACAGCTAGCTGGGAAGCTAACTAGCTTACTACAATACGAGAACTTAGCTTGCATTAGGTAACGTTAGTTAACACTAACATTAGCTACGGGCCAAAATAAAATGTGAACCTTTATCCCTCTGGATATTTGGAGTCTGTTTGTAACATGTTTTTCACTTAAAAAAAACTGTGACACAAATATGCTATGTGTGTTTCATCTTGGTTAGCAGGAGTTACGTAGCGCAGAGCTAGCTAGTCTTCCAGATAAAAGTTCCCAAATGTTCAAAATGGCCGCTGTGTGAATTGTTTATTATAATACTGTATCACGCAAAAGCAAACAAACGTCATGAAAGATACTCAGTGAGTATATTCCCTCAAGGTTCAAGTTACAATAAAGTTAACATAAGACTTTGATTAACATATTTGCATTTGAAAGAAAAACGACTGTAGGCCATCATCTTAAAACAAGTCAAAGAGCAATTTCATGACAACACTTCTCATCAGTACTTTTATGAAACCTGTAGTCCTTCAGGCCATCAGAGTGGTTTAGTGTAGTGGTTATATGGCTTCTGGAGCAAAAAACGTGTCGCTATGCAACATAATAGCTATATGTTATTAGCTTAAGCTGACATTTTGAATTTGTAGTGTCGTACTATTTTTCTCCCACTGCACTGTAAAAATGGGTCCAACATTTTGGCCCTTCCACAGAAATATGAAAGTATTGCTAGCATTGAAAAAAGGTTGAAGATAGCCACAAGCTAACTTAGCTAGACAGCTATGACTGTTCCTCTGTCCACATCAGCTGGCTTTTAACTTTTACTCACCGACACCAATGGATAGCAGCCAAAGCTGTCATTACTCAAAGGAACCAACAAACTGTAAGGAAAGGAAACCTTTGATTTGAAAATAGTTGCTACCCATTTTCTCTCATTTATATGTCATGGATTATACGTCAAAAATTTGTATTTGATAGAACAGGCAGCAGATGTGAGCAGATTGATACCTCAAATATGGGTTCTACCAATAATAAGACTTATTTAGCCCTCTATGGTTTACTTTAGCCCCATTTGTGACCTCAGTGCTCCGTATGTTAGGTTACTCTGTGATTAAATAGGAATAGTGCCCACTAAAAATCTTCTTGTGATCTCACATATGTCTTCTGTCTGCTCTTGATGATAAAATGTTTTCCTGAGGTAAAAACTAATGTTGAAATCCAACATTTCCACATATTGTGCTGCTCTTGCATCAAGCATCAAGTCCGCTGCATTAGCTATGGCAGGCTTGGGCAGTGGCTGGCTCAGTCTGTGGAAATATTTAATTTCACTGTTGGTTTCATCGCAGGCAAATATTTCATCTTTCTGGGCTGACAGAAGACATCCTTCAGATCACAAAAATATATTTTGTGTCCTCTTGCAGACCTACAGTTATGTTAACCTAAACTATACCTTAAACCGTAGGCTATTTGCCATAAACAATATCTTTTTTTTTTTTTTTTTAAACCTTAACCATACCATAGTTAGATGATTGATAAAGTTGTAAAAACATATTTTAAAAACATTATTTGAATGTAATCTAGGGTTTTGGTTAATTGTCCATATCAATGTTTTCTGGTATTAGGTTCTTTTAATTACATTATAAATCACATTTTTATAAGAACATATGGTCATTGACACCAATAAATAGCTGGACATTAGCAAAATAGTTACTCAGTGGTTAACCAGTGATGTGACATAATGGTGACAATGTTAACTGATCCTGAAAACACCTCGCTAAGAGAAATACTAAAACTTTCCATTCCCACAGTGTCTGTTAACAAACAAACTACAAATTCAAAACGTCAAGGTGTCTCAACAACATTGTAATTATTCAAAGAAAGGTAAATGAACACATTTATGGAGCGATTCTTATTTATATCTCTGTATTTAGTAAGACATCTGTTGTAATAGCAAAATAATTATTGTACGTCATATCTGGGCGACTATTTCACTTTACAGCATTATGTACAAAACTCTTCTTTCTCTACAGAGTGGAATAGCCCTCCATAAAAATTCAAAGTTGTTAAAATAAGGTGGTTGTTGTTTTTTTTTTTTTTTTACAAATATAAAATTTACATGGTTGCCCAACAACCAGATGTCACAGGTTTTTCCAACCAGCATACATTTGTTATTTTTCTTTACAATTATCTGCTTGACAAAAAAAGGCAAATTTCAAAGTGTTACATGATGCTCAAAGGAAAATGACAAAAAACAAAAACAAAAAGACAATCCAAAAGTTTGACAACAGGTTCATTTAACATTTTTAACTGATATTTTGAAAAATGCAAACATAAAATAACTGTATGTGCAATTATGTGTAACACTATCTACACTTTCAGAAAATACAAATCTTCTGCTAATAAGTGACAGTAATAGTAATTTACACTCTGAAAATACAAATTACTATAACCAATTAAATGACCTGTTAAGCTGTTATTGCTGTCATTATATATGGTTTTGTTAATTTTTACATTGTTGTTAGGTGTCCAGAAATGTTCCTGAATTCAAATAAATCAGACCTAAAGAAGCTTTGAGTTGAAAAATTGTAATTTCAAAGACAGATGATTTCGCATGTTTTGGCCCTTTAACTTCAAAATTTTAGCCGGCTGCAAGAACAGATTACAATAAATTTCACATTATTCTTTTCTCGATGTCCATGTTTAATTTTGTTTTGTTGAGGATTTGATTTTGACAACTTAGCTCAAAGTTCACTGAAACTGAAATGTTTAGTTTAGTCTGAAGTGGATTTATGCAAATTAAACACAATTTGTAGTTAATGGGCCAAAACATGCAGTGAAATGATGCTTTGATAGACCCACCAGTGCTAATTATCCCTTTGTTAGAAGTGAGAGTTTGTCGGTAGTTTCTTGTATTTTACAGGACTTCGTGTTGGTTTTTATTTTTTACAATGCATCTGTGTAGTTTGCTTGTTCATCAGAAAACACTTGAAACAGACATCAGCAATATTTTTTGTCTGAAGGCAACACTGATCCTGAGCAGGATGGTGATCAGAGGCCAATTTTTGTCAGAGTCTTACTCTTCAGCAGAGTAAATTTAGTTTAGTGTAAGAACAAAGCCTCGAGCTGCAGTTAAATAAGCATTGCTCTTATTATCTTTACAGGAACGAGTCTTCATTCATTCAGAATGAGACTAACTTATCAAATCTTTGGTTCTGCTTTCATTTTACCTGCATCGTTTTAACCCAAATCAAAAAGCTGCTCCATCTGTTGAATATCAGTTAAAACGATGCTACCTGTAGTGTTGATTTTTCCCCATTTTCTCAGATGCACACAAGCCACCATACAGTTTACTAAGCACTCCTAAAAGCACACTGGTTAAAACGTGTCTGATTGTTTAGCCATTGTTGCAGGACTTTTTCTGACTGTATCCGTTTTCAGCTCTGACAGTTTGTACTTTTAATTTATTCACAGTAACTCAATGTAGGTGTGTGGAGGCGGGACTAATTACACCTAAGTACGGAAACACATTTCTGCCAGGAAAAAAAAAGTTTAGAATTATATAAATATATTATAATCATAATATATTATGATCTAGTCAATATGACATAAGTCAAAATTATGAGATTTACTAAGTCAAAAGCATGACTTTATAGGTCTTGACAAAATTAAATCAAGATTTTAATGTACTGTACCAAGTCAAAATAGCAAGATTTATTAAGTAAAATTACAGGACACCAACTCAAAATTATGGTTATTTTAGTCAAAATTATTAACACAAGTCCAAATATTGACTTACTAAATCAAAATTGTGATACTACATCAAAATTACAAGATACTAACTTGAAATTGTGACTTTCTAAGTCAAAATGTTAAAATAATAAGCCAAATTTGATTTACTAAATCACAATTATGCACTTAAAATCAGAATTATGAAAATAGTATCTAAGAATTAGGATATTGTTTTTATCATTCCTAACTTTTTCCCCTGGCAGAAAGGGGCTTCCATACTTAACTCCATATTTGGGTTTGAAATGTATTGCCTCTGGAAGACATTTTGAATTTCTATAAATATGTCAGTGTTTGACTGCTGTCAGGAACATACTGTACAAGTGTCTCATTACAACTGAAAAAAAAGGAAACATAATTCATCTTAAACCTTAACTTTCTCATTTTGATTACACTGCAACGCTAAAATGTGATCACTGCGTCATATTATATAAGATTTAGCTCAAATAATAATAATTTGTCAGCAACAGTACACACTGTTACTACTACTGCAACCAGAGGCCTCGCCCCACGTTTATATATTTTCTTTTTACATTCAGAGAAATTAATACCAGCACATGAGGGAGACATTTTATCATCGTCTGTTTTCTCAAAACGTAATCACACACCCAGTGACAGCTGTGTGACACAAACAACATCGTCTGTGAGATTACAAAATCTGTCGCTGACACTGTTGACTTTGCATAATTTATGTAACATTTACGAAGTATAAACCTGCCGTTACTGTCACTTTAGCATTACTGTCCCAAATATACATGTCAGCTGAGTCTGAAAGAGCAGCTTAGGAAGTGTGAGAGCAGGTTCATCTGTGTATATAAATGTTTTAGTAGCCAAGTTCATTCACCAAAGAAGTTTGATTTTCATCACAAAATCTAACTTCCTCCATTCAAAAACCTGCTCTTACAAACTGATGCACAGCACAAAATAAACTCCTCAAAAGTAACTTTTAAAAAATATTAAAAGCCTTAAGACCGCAATTAATTCAATTAGATTCGCCAGATTTAGTCATTTTAAATGGTGAACTAGAAACAAAAAGTAGATATTTCCCAAATGCATTTCTTGTGTCACTGCTGCCCTGTGAAAACTTTCCAGAAAGGGAGGAAAGCAGTATTGCACTGAGCTCAAGTTTATCAAAGTTTCAAAGGGTTTCACTATAAAAGACCATCCCCGGAAAAACAAACAGATGAAATATTAGGAACGACAAAAATAAAATATTCAAGATAAGTCAAAAAATTTAATACTAAGTCAAAGTTATAAGATAGTAATTCAAAATCTTGTCTTAAAATGATGACTAATAATTGTGACTAAGTCAGAATTATGAAATATTAAGAACAAGTCAAAATTCTGACATATCATGACAGTTATTTACTTACAGATTACAATGTCATAAGTTTGATTTAATTCAAAATTATAACTTAAGATCTCATAATTTTAATTTAAGAGACAATGTCATGTCACAATGTAATTCATGTCTTATAATTTTGTCTTCGTATATCTCTTAATTTTGATTTACCATGGGTATTTTTAAAATTTCTGTTGCTTTTTTCTTTCTTGGTGGAAATGGCTCTCCATAGAGTTTCACAGTCCAGTGGGCCAAAGACTTTTCTCAACCCTCAGAGGAGCTCAGAATCAGTCAGCTAAAATACAACCACGTTTTCACACAACAAAAGTGACACACAAGTGGATTCAGTCTTCAGAAGAATCCAAATATAACGACAACCCACACCAATATTTCTCAACATTTCAGGACAATTTTGAATATTTCCTCGGACTTTTATGATAGGCTACACAAAGATCATGTGACATGGATACAAGGATGTGACTGGCTCCTGAGCACACTGCTCTACAGCACACGAGACAAGAGCGTTTACTGCATTGACAGTTATTACAGGGTCGCTGGTGCTTAATGCTCTGTGTGTGTTTTAACATTTTAGTAAAATTGAATTATAAAGCACTGCTTGGCTCTGCTAGAGTTAGTCCGTTTGCATAAAAGTGTGCGTGTGTGCGTGCGTGTGAAGGGCACACTGGTCCAGTTAGCAATGAAGTGCACTTGTTTTAAAAACATTTCTTTAAAATGGATGAAAAACTTTAAAGTTAGTTCCGCCGGACAGCAGCAGTCCATCGTCAAGTTAAAAAAGTAAAAATTAAAAACGTCAGGAGGTAAAAATGCTGAGGGTTAAAAGGTCAGCTGGGTTCATCTTCCTGCTCTCACCTCCAAGGTGATGACAAATCCCTTTGCACACAGGCCACCAAAGGCTCAGATGAACTTCTGGTACTGAGCTGCATGCTGAAAGAGCAAAGCTGTGATGAATTAGAAATGCATCAAGCACTCCTTTCTTTAGTTTATGTCAGGCAGCTCCGGCCTGGTCCAGCTGGTCCGGCTGGTTGTTTGAATACCACATGATCACTGAGGCGTGAGGGACACGTTTAGTCTGAATTCCACTGAGTGGTGAGTAGTGGTTTTGAGGGAAAAAAGGTAAATATAAATGAAGATGTACATTTTAGGAAACATAAACTGTGCTGTGTGCTTTCCATATTAGACCAGAAGAGTTCCTCAAACAGCGACCCAGTCTGAGCTCCACCTAGGAGCCAACTGGGAGGAGACCCA
The DNA here is from genome assembly GCF_020085105.1 of Siniperca chuatsi. Classification (NCBI taxonomy): domain Eukaryota; kingdom Metazoa; phylum Chordata; class Actinopteri; order Centrarchiformes; family Sinipercidae; genus Siniperca; species Siniperca chuatsi. The sequence goes on along the minus strand of NC_058043.1, from coordinate 6,235,415 downwards.
CTACCCCCCCAAACTTTAAAACAAGCTCAAACTGGGGTTAGAGTTGCAGACCGAGGGGTTAAAGGTCAGGGTGTGGAGGGCTTGTGGAGGATGCCCTGCAGGTCCTCTGGTAAGGCCAGGATGACAGCCTCAATGTGGGCCCTCAGTTTGGCCACAGTCCCTGGACGCACCGGTAGCTGCTCCCTCTCCGCCTGACTCTGCAGCAGAGAGCACCATGAGCCAGAGAGCATTCAACAATGTTCACATTTTATTAGACTTATAAATTAATACATATCATCATTGCTAATCATTAGTTGTTAATTTAAATCCCCAGTGAAACATTCATATGAAGGGTTTCATGTCAAAATGCTATAACTAGTAGAAGAAGCATATTTAAAAAAAAGGACAATTCTGGTGTATTACAACTTATTTTTGTACTTCTGACGATCATTTCTATCTGTAATGATGGTATAAATTGTGATAAATCAGAATTGTCCTTTAAAAGTGGTATTAGTAATAGCAGTGGCAGTGATCCAAACCGTATTAGTAGCAGTAGAAGTAATAGTACTGGTACCAGTACTAGCAATGGCAGTAGTAGCCCTTGTTTTAGCAATAGCAGTAGCTATACTAGCAGTAAAAGTAGTAGACGTATTAGTAGTAGTAGTAGTAGTAGTAGTGGAAGCAGCAGTAGTACTGTATTGGCCAGAATATAAGACGTCGTTTTTTTTCTGGAAATTATATTTGAAAAAGTGGGGGTCATATTTTATTCACAACATCAGATAGAATGAAGAAAGTATTGGTTAAAGAACAGCTTCTACAGAGAGTGTTGCATTATGGGTTGTTTGTAGCCTTAATGTTGGCTGGCTAGCCACTTTCTTTAAGCCTGTTTATAGTGAGTCTTTCAGAGTTAGTCAGCCCTAAAAGTGTTTAGTTAGCCTAGTTCAACCTACAACAGTTTCAGAATGAATGACTGTCTGTTAGCAGCACTTGTATGGGATTTTTGCTGACCACCTTCTCCTTGGGAGACATGTATCTCTGGGAAACTTTCCCAACAGGTTGGACTGACATCAAAGCTGTAAGTTTACGACAGAACAGCTGAATCTACTGGTTCATGCTGAATATCTTCAAAGTTATAAAATGGAGAGAGGCTATCTGACTGTAGTTTGATATATTTGTTGGTTATTTGTTTATTTAAATGTGACAATACGTGTAAAAGATGTTAAACATGGTATCTGTCATGTTGAATTGGGGCGGTCATATTTTAATATTTATGTATAACTATATTGGCCCAAATATAAGATATCTTTTTTAGACAAAATGCTATGTATTATTTTTACTAGCACAAGCAGTACACTTAACTACTGCAGGAGTAGTAATAGTATCAGCTGCATCACTACTAGTAGCAGTTGTAGTGTAACTGGTACCAGTTGTAATCACAGTGGCAGTGATAGTACTGGTATCAGTAAGTGTTAGCAGTAGTGGGGCAGTATTAAACAGCAGTAAATGTAGTATTAGCAGTGGTAATATCAGTGGTGGTGGTAGTAGTAGTAACAGAAGCAGTATTAGCAGTAGTTATGGTAGTAGCAATAGTAATGGCAATATGAGCAATAGTAGTAATATTAGCAGTCGCATTAGGAGTAGCAGCAGCAGTATAGGTAGTAGTAGTAGTAGTAGTAGTAGTAGAAGCAGCACTAGTATTAGCAGTATGAACAGTAGTAGTATAAGCAGTAATATTTGTATTGATGAATCTGTACTGACCAGTTTATCTTTCAGCTTCAGAACCAGATCAACGGTCTCCACCTCTGAATGTCTCTCGACTCTCTGCTGCAGATCCTACACACACATACAGACAGACAGACAGACAGACAGACAGACAGACAGACAGACAGACAGACAGAAATGGTCAGTTGGACCTGTTTAATGATGCTGGATGGACTTTTTGTTTGGTCCACACAAACTCTACAAGTGGTGATCTGATATATTATCATTAGCCAAGTTTCCATTGAATTTCGAGAAAATCAGCAAAAGAAAATGCGAATTAATGTGTGTTTCCATCCACTACCGTTATGCGATTATTAGGAGTAGATTCATCGAGATAAACAGCTAGTGGAACAAATTCTCCAGTCGGGTGCCATTAAAACAGTAGAGAAGAAGAGGGCGCATCGAGATGACGTAATTAGAGGAGCGCCAGTCAAACTTCAAATGGTGAAAAGAATGTAGAAAACGTGATGGAAATATGGCATTTATGTTTGTTTCATGTGTTAATTTGAGGAAGGTTACAGTCTCCTCACCGCTCCACACAGATCTGATGTTTTTGTCTCTTCAGTGAATGTTAAAGTTGCTTCATGTACGTCATGATTAAACTTTAAGTTTAGTAAAGCATTTTGCTTTTATCAATAAACCAACTTCTCCACCTCAGCCAAGCATAAAAACATTTTTGCGATACTTTGAGATTTTTTTTTAATTTTCGGCATTGCCACTCAGGTTTTTTTCCTGAAATATCAATTGGCATTTCAGGTTTACACAATCACTCTGACTGTACATGATCTTCACACTCCCTCCCTCCCTCCTCACCTCCTCACACAGCGCCTCAAGGTGCAGAGCCTCCAGTTTCTGTGTCATCTCTCTCCTCCTGTTGCGGAACCAGCCGTCAAAGTTTGGAGACTTGAGGAAATGCCTTCAGACGCAGATAAAAGTCACACAGGAGTCCACATAATGCTCAGGATAATGTGCATTTCCATGATTAACTCCAAATACCTCTACTTTCTCGTTCTTTCGTTCTGCGTCACACAAATTGTAATAAAAGGTGTGTCTCTAATACGAGCCTGTTTCAAATAAACAGGCTCGTATTCTCTCTGCAGTTGCCCTGACAACCATTTCAAAAGTCACGGTATCTATATATTGTGTAGAATAGTGTTATAATACATCCAGAGACACAGACACAAGGTTACAACACAGAAAATACCTTTTTTTTAGTTCTAGGGAGCTGCAACTGTATGTGTGTGTGTGTGTACCTGTAGAGTCCTATCCAGTCTCCTTTCAGTCTGGATGTGAGCTGAGGTCCAGCTTTCTCCAGCGTCTTCATGAAGTCCTGCTGGATGAACGGTCGGAGTTGAGGAGGACTCTTCCATGGACTGATGGACTTCTGGAGAGGCATTAGACTGGCCACGTACCTCTCCTGTAACACACAATCACACACACAGTTATTATACAATTATTTCAGTTCAACCCAGCAGCAGCACTGAATGAAAACATGAAACAGTTCATTTAGAGCCGTGTTTCTCAGCATGGGGATCCTCCAGAGGGGCCCCAAGTTAACTAATAATGAATTATCTAGTGTACATCAGTCCACGAGATGGCGTATTAAAAGCACTACCGTCCCTGTACAGCTGACATGGATTCACAAACACACAAACAGACTAAACTAAACAGCACTATGTCACTATGAGACCAACTTTGGTTGTTACCAGAGGAATGATGAAGCTTTGCGTCAGTTCTAAGAAGTAGCGTCGAAGAATTGCATTTTGGGCCGCTGAGGGTCTCTTCTGTTGAACACCCTGAAAAACAAAAATCATAATTCAACAGAATTATCAAACATTAAACTGCTCTCACATTTGTGGGTGAACATTTCCACACACTGCAGCAGCCAACCAGCAATGTTGGGGAGTAGTGATGCTACTACTTTAAGTACATTTCTCAGTAGTAGTTTGGTAGTATAGCTAAAAACCACGTATTGTTCATAGTAGCGGGCAATTTTTTTTATATTAAGTAGCGCAGCCAAATGTGAGCTCTGAAGAACAAACCTTTCTACTTTCACAAAATGTGGGATCCTTAAACTGGCCTTATACTTCACACAAGGGGTTAAAGAGAGTCCTGTACTGTAGGTTTTGATACATATTTTTCCGTTTGATATCACCATCACAACACAAGATGGATGTATGTGATCAGGCCATATCGTGTTTTGATTATATTCCCCACATTAACGGTTTCACTTCACTTTGTAATATAGAGCGACAGTGGGCAATGTGCATACTTATAGAACAGGAGTTACATCCAGGTAACTTCTATTTCGCCTCCTCTCATTACTGACTCGGAGGCTACTGCAGTGCAAGCGTGGGGTCGCAGTGAGCAGAGGGTTTTGCTAAATGTGTCTTACTGCAAAGGAGACGATAACTAATATCTACTTATATACTACAGTTGTTACTCACAGCCCTACTCCACATGGTATGTTTGTAGCTGCAGTAGCCCTGACATGTAGTTACATTTTTGAGGCGGTGCACTTCAGCTATGGAGCCTATGGCGGTTCAGTAGCTATGCTAATGTAACTTCTTAGGTAGTTAAAGGGATCTAGCCTGGAAAAAGGACGACTCACATTTAATGAAACCACTGTAAATGGTGTTACCACAACGAAGTTGAATAAAAACATTACCAAAAATAATAATAATGTGTTATTTAAAGCAATGTGGGCTGAAGTGCATGGCTCCAATCAGTCAATCAATAAAACAAGTGAAATCATGTGCAGGATACTGATGAGAGACCCGTGTCTTACCTTCTGAAGCTGTTTGATGATTTCTTCATCTTTGTTGAGATACGGCTTATATGCAGTGTAAACACCTGCAAACACACACACACACACACACACACACACACACACACACACACACACACACACACACACACACACACACACACACACACAGGTCAAGAAACAGAAGCTCACCCTGCTGACAGCGTGCAGCTGGTCTGACAGTGACTGAACAGTTCCTCCTGGTGGAGAATCTGCTGCCTCATAAATTAAATGTAAATGTGAGTTTGAGAGTGAGTTGCAGGTCAGTTCTGTGAGGTGCTTCACATAAAATAAATAAAATCATACTGAATAACAAACACAAAAAAATGCTGAGTATGAAGCTTTTACCAGGTTTAGAGTCCAGTGTTTTGAGGTTTTTCAGTTTCTTGACTTTCATCTGCTTGGCCATCTCTCCTGAGAGGAAAGACAGACAGTGCAGAGTTTTTCCTACGTGTTACAGTGGTTGGAAGAAATATTCAGACTCTATGCTTGAGTAAAAGTAGCAATAACACACTGTGAAAATACTCCACTACAAGTAAAAGTCCTGCATTCAAAACCTTACTTAAGTAAAAGTATGTAAGTATTATCAGCAAAATTGAAAGTAAAATGTGCAGTAAAATGATCCCTGTCAGTGTTTCACTATTATATCTGATGTTTCTGGATTAATATTTCTGCTGCATTAATGTGTATGTTGCATTTTACTGCCGTAGACGTTTAAGGTTGAACTAATTTATATACTAGTAGTTTAATACAGCAATGCATCTATAGATAATGTATCTCTATAAAGTCACATTTTCATGAGCTCAGAAAAACAGCCCTGTTTTCAGCTTTGAGATTATTCATTTTCCAGCTAGTTCAAGAGGGATTTTAAATAGTTTATTTAGCTTAAGTAGTAGGAGACATTTCTCAACCCATAAAGGAACGCTTCACCCTTCAGTTTATCACAAACATTCAAATTCAAAATCACCAAATTTGGAGATACATGGGTTTCACTGGACAGGAAGGCTATGAACAATTGTAATCTGCAAAGTAACTAAAGCTGTCAGACAAATGTAGTGCAGTGAAAAGTACAATATTTGCCTCTGAGATGTAGTGGAGTAGAATTATAAAGTTGCAATCAATTAAAATACTCAAGTAAAGTACAAGTACCTCGAATTTGTACTTAAGTACAGTACTTGAGTAGAAGTACTTAGTTACATTCCACCAATGTATATATACAGTATTTAATTTTGAATGGTAACAGTATATATACACACACACACACACACACACACACACACACACACACACACACACAGAGTGACCAGAAAACTAGAAACCCCTTTACATCATTGTATACTGTAGCATTAACATTTCCCTTCACTGGAACTGAGGGTCGTAGACCAAACCAAGAAAACCAGACCCAGACCAAAAGTACGCTGAAGTATGTGGACAAGGGCTTCTACATACTTTTGGCCATTTTTGTACAACTCTGAGGTCATTTCTGAGGCTGAAGTTTCTGTTGCAGTGGACTTCATTGCATTGCAAGGTTATGACAGTTGTATTTTATTAATTAAAGACAAACATCACATTTCACTGAAGTGGAATATTTGAAAACTTCTTGACTAGTAGCAGTTTCATCTACCTGCTTGCTTCATGTCTCCGATGCGGATGATGTGCGGCCAGTGCTGCAGGGTTTTAGCAAAGAAGGGATTGGTCACTCCTAGAATGACTGACGGCCTGTAGAAAAAGAGAGAACAAAAAGATCACAGATGACTCTACAATTATTAACTTATTCAAATAATATCAAATCTCTGCACAATTACAAGAACAAGGAGCCAGATTCAAACAGCAAACCTCCTGAAGTTTCTTTGACGCTCAATTCTTTTAAACAAACACTATTAAGATCTTTATCTTTCTGGAAGTAAAAGTCTAATTTCTGACTGCTGGAACATTTCAACACTGATAAACACAAAACTGTGAATCAACTGAATCATCAGTACGAACAATGAGACACTGAGCTGAAAGAAAATCTGCTTCAAAATAAATCAAAAGGTACAGGACTGTGTTCAGAAGACCTTCAGGAGAAAAGTCCCAGATAGCATTACTTTAAAAACTTCTAAACAGAGAACTTGTTACACCACAAACTACTGCCTAACTGACAGCAGAGCAGAATCAACTTCTTAAGAAAAATGTAATTGTGTAATATTATTTATATTTAACAGGAGCGTCCCTGTAGCCTTGTGGTCTAAGGCACATGCCATGTAATTCCAGTTGGGGATCCCCTCACTCTCTCCCAATCTTTCCTGTCTGTCTTTGTGTCAGCATCGAATGAAGCTAAAAGCCCCCAAAATAAATTTTTTTTTATTAAATTTAACTGACTACATGACTAATATTCTCATAAGGAGAGAAAAAAAGAGAAATTATGTTTATTACGTTCACTGCTCATGATGCTTCTTTTATATACCCATTTTGTACAAAACCACCATTGCTTTTTTTTTTTTTTACACTATTTTCCTTCATATGCTTTGGTCACACAAATGTACAGTATGTAAGACAGAGAGAAACTTAACTGAAACTTGGTGAAATAGTGTCAAATGTTCCCTAGAGGATGTTACATGTGATTATGACACACATCAGATCAGTTGTGCCCATTGTTTTCTATGTTAAGCCCGCACATCAGCGGCGTGTCGACACATGAGGATACTCCGGCATACTATTTCCCAGCACTGATGCAAGTCAACACTCCAGAAAATCAGCTATTTTTATCACATACTCTCCCTACATCAGAACATCACAGCTACTGTACCCCGAGTACTTCTTCTGCCTGTATGGAGCGTCCAGGGTTGTGTATGACAACACTACACAACACAGCCACGTTGAACCTCTCAGGATCAGACTCACAAAAGGTCACTGGTTAAAATCCGTGGACCAGCAGGAATCATACAGGCTTTGAAAGTGCCCAAGACACTCCTCCCCCCCGACCACCACTGGAGTGCTGCTAAGCAAGGCACCGTGTGGCAGCTCAGCAGCCAACAGAACACAACTCAGTAGATGCAGATGGAAAAATCAGTGACTGCTGTGCTGGTTCATCGTTACTCACGGAGCCTGCGTCCTGGTGGTGTACTCTTTAAACTCGCTGTCGTGGATGGTGAAGTATGGCCGGAAGTCACTGCAGTAACGCAGAGGAGAGATACAGCTGCAAAGAGAGAGAGAGAGACGAAAACAGAGACATCTTACTGTTTAAAGTCTGAATCTTCCGTGTGGGGCTTCATGAGTTTCCAATGAGCAGAGAGCTGCAGCTGAATTAAATACAACTAATGCCATCATCGAAAGAAAAAAAAAAAAATGACATGTAACCAGTCTGTTTCTAGGTATCCCCTACCAAACAGTTCACCAAGAAACCAATATAATAATAATAATAATAATAATAATAATAATAATAATAATAATAATAATAACCAATAATTTCAAGACCTTTAAACTGAATCTAAGATGTGAAATGCTGCATTTAACTGGATTAAAGACATGAAAACATATTTCTACACATTTTATGTCTTTTTTAACGTCAGAATACAAATTTGATCAAATTTAACTTCAAATTTTCTATTTAATGTCAAACTTCGGTACCTTCTCGCACAATGTCCTGCCCCTAACCCTCTCCAACTCACCTGACCAATGCCAGCACGGTATCCGACGACTCCGCTGGTGATGGCGCCATAACGACGAGTGCCTCCCCCAGTAACACCAACTCCCACAGCATCTGGATGTGGAAGAAGACCGGGTAGAAACACCTGGAGACAGAGAGAATGAGTGTGTGGTAAAGGTTTGGAGTGTATATAAGACAGTTTCATTCCCTACTAAAAAGCTTTATGGTGACATTACTGGGGTGTTTGCAAAGGTTATTTGTATAGATATAATTTACTTGAGCAAGACTCAAGTCTTCTCAGGTTGACTTTCACAAAGTTTTGAAATTATCGGAAACAAATGATTGGCTGGAAGGTAGAAAAACCCCTTCAACAGTCCACAACACTGTTGTATGCTTTGGAAAATCTTTGGTTGTAATGTAAAGAATTCATATGTAGTACTAAATCATGGAAAAACCCTGATATGGTCTTTTAAGAAAATGAAGACAAAGGTGATTTTTGGGGGATTATAGTCTTCTTCTTCTTCTGTTAGTGTTCTCGCCGATTTCCCAGCACAAAATGATACTGACAGAACACATATTTGTTTAAAATGCATTTTGTGTGCTTTGCTGAATATCTGTTTTGGACAGGGGAACAACTGTAGGCATTACAGACTGATGAGGCTGTCTCAGTGGAGAGTTTCCTTATTCGTCTTTACTTGACAAATAGAGTACACATTTTGAGCAGAGCAAATGGTGTTTTTGGTTTCCAAATACTCTTTTCTTTCAGTTCTGTTACTTCTCTTTGTGAGCTACCTGTGATAAAGGGCAAAATAAAGAAATTAACATGAATGTGAGCAGGAGGTGGTTATTGTTCTTTTTTGACCTGAACACAGAATATGCAAATTAACACAACAGGGTGACAGTGCCGCAACAAAAACAGTCAAGCTGACCTTTTAACAATAACCATGACTATTCATGCTGGTCACACTGACCCTGTGGGTGAGTTCTGTGAAAAAGGGCACTAACTGTACAAGAGTAATCAAGTTTTAGAAACACAATCTGAATATTGCAATGAAGAATTTCTAGGAAAGATCCATCTTTACTTTGTCCCATAAAAACTATTTTTGGCAGGTAATCTTTAGGGGAGAAGGAGGTTTTGTCCACCACGTGTCAGCAGGTACCGCCAGAGGAAGAAAAAGTAAGGACTGTGAGAGATTCAGCTACTGCTGCAGTACCACCACTGAACAGCAGGTGGGGACAGTATGACACAAGCAAGTGTATTGTGGAGAAGGAAAACACTGTGACCTGCAGGTCTCACCTGAAAAGGTCGACTTCATGGATGGTTGGGAGCACAATGGACACCTGACTGTCACTCTGAAAAACAGACAGACAATCTCTTTCAGCTGAAATAATCACAAATTGAATGCATGTTCACACACAAATTAATACAAAATACCAAATGTTGAAAGAACAACTCCTTCACTTAGAAAACAGCACTATTTTTTTGTGTGTGTGTGTGTGTGTGTGTGTGTGTGTGTGTGTGTGTGTGTGTGTGTGTGTGTGTGTGTGTGTGTGTGTGTGAGAGAGATAACCTGGGCAGACTGGACCAGCTGTGACGTTCCTGGTTTGTCATAACAGGTTGGGATGCGAACCTGCAGCAGCACACAGATTCAACACAGTCAGTTTGAACACTCATCAGAAACCCATTTAACACAGATTATCACTCTACACTGCTTCGGCTTGCTTTAATCAAAGATCAGATAATAGCGTACGCGTCATAGTAGATTGCACATGGACAGAACGTGAGTCATGAGTCACTCAGTCATAGTGTTTTGGGCATCACATTACTTGTTTATGCTCCAAAATATGATAAAAAATGTAGTGGACACAGTACATTGTACTATAAATGTGGGTGGCTTTAGTCATGGTTGTGTTCTGAGCAATGTTTTTCTTGAGTGGAGGGGTTGTGGAAGAAGACCGTAGTCCAATAGTCACAGTTCACAACACACTTAACACATTCAGAACTAAAGCTTCAGAAAGTCTGCAATGTATTTTTAAAAGAAACTAAGCTTTTCTCATGAAGGACATTTTGACTTATCAAACACGGGTGTAACTAATTACACTAATATTGGCTGCATCCCATTTAAGTGTTCCAGTTGCAGGGCCCTGATGTAGTGCATGAGCTATCATTAATGAATCAGTTGCACCTGTGCTTTACCTGCTGTGACAAGTCAAAATGAAACGTCTACTGGTCTCCACCCATAGAGTTACTGTGTGTGTGTGTGTGTGTGTGTGTACCTTGATGACCACGCCCATAATGGGCAGCGTGAGGATTCGTCCAGGATGGGGCGTCGGCCAGCGGTCTATGTCGTTACAAGCTGTCAGTCAAATACACAAACAACAGCGATCTGAGTCAGAATCTTTATACAGATCAAAGCATTCACTCTTTTCTCACAGAGCTTTACTGAGTGTAAGTAAATAACGTTTATATACACTCAGTTGCTAGTTTCTTAAAGGTAAACCTAGCTAAAAGTAATACAGTCTAATAAAACCGCCCTGCAATAGACCCTACTATCATGAAGTAATAATGTTTATTTAACTGGGACAACACAGATTCAGGTTTCTGTTGAAACCGTTTTAGAGAGGTTTTGAGGGAGAAGTGTATATATATCACTTCACAAAACTGTAGTTACAAAGTAGTTAACAAGGAGAGAAAAAAAGAAGAGATGGGCAAGATGGTGTATAAAAACATTAACACAAACTCTACAAACCACAAACTATAAAGTTATAAGAAAGAAAAATCCAAAGTAAACAAGTTTTTTGCAACTTTCCTCTTGTGGTTTCTCTCCACAAATAGTTTTGGTTTTATTTGTCTCTGGAGGTGAATTGAATTTTGTTTGTGCAAACCACAAAACAGTGTCCCTGAGTTACAGGGACACTGTTTCTGGAAAGATGTGTTACTCTATTTTTTTAAGTCATTTTTCATGGCTGTGAGCACCATAAAATTACTTGCTTTCACCTCCATTGTAATGTGGTGGAGGCAGAAATCATAGAGACAGATTTCTCAAAACCTGGACAGACAAGAGCAAAACTATCAGCATGGATAGATAACAGCAGAGGTTGAGATGTTTTGTAATTTGGGTGAACTGGCCCATTAAGATGCTTTTAAATATGTGCACTGATTTGGCTTCTGTGACACTTTGAGAAGCTGTTCCAGATTCGAGAGGCAACAACAACAAAAGCATGATCAGTTGTGGTTCCTGCCAGGACCTTTGAACAGCCACAAGTCTGTCTTCTGAGGACCTGAGGCTCCTGCCAGTGGTCAGAGTGGCATGCTTTTTTCTTAAGCACAAAGTGGCCCGAGCATGTGATGCCTTGTGTGTCAAAATTAAACATTTTTTAAATCATGATGGGGGTGTAAAGTGTGCCCTGAGGCTTGTTTGGATTTTTCTGCAGACCTCTGAACCAGCAGGAGTCGAGACACGACACTCACAGTCTCTCTTTATGAGCGTTTGTTTGCAGGTAGAGACAGACTGGCAGATACTGACAGACAGACAGGCAGGTAGAGACAAACAGACAGAGAAAGGTAATCAGACTGACCAGCCTCCAGACAGGGCTCCTGTTTCTCGAAGTATTCTGGAGCCATGATCTTCAACAGGGAGTGGAAGAAGGTCACATAGGGCAGCTTACTGATCAGGACCAGAGACTGGTAGAGGGCCGTAGACACACACACACACACACACACAGAATTTATATTCACATGTTTTTAATATCATCATTTTATATGACATCAGTGTTTCCTGTTAAACCTGTGTCCTCTGAACGTTTCTTTTATCATTTTTAATGTCTTTTGGAAATACAGATTTATTTATGAGTCTTGTCTGACTCTACATTGATGGTTCTACATATGTTGGCAAGTTTTCGATGCATTGAAGCTGAACTTTGACACTGACCTTTTGGAAGTATCCTCTCTTCAGGGATTTGTCTCGCACCTGACGGAAGTACACGTAACCATAGTAATGCCCCTGTTCCCTCTGCAGCACACACATACACAGACACACACACAGAGAATCAGAATCGAACAATTCATGTATGTCACATGCACTGCAGCATGTTTATATATGTGGGTCTGTAGTGGGGTGTGTGTGTGTGTGTGTGTGTGTGTGTGTGTGTGTGAGAGTCGGAACCTTCAGACAGGGCGGTGCGTCCCGGTCGGTGGTTTCCAGGAAGCAGCCGAGTGATGACTTCCTGTTGGAACCCTGACGAAAGCGGAAGCAGAACTGGGTGTCGCCAAGGCAACCTGGGAAAACAGCAGAGTGATGGTATGGTTACCATGGGAACACAATACATGGTATTGGGTAGGATTAGGAACTTTTTGTCTACGACATAATTTATATACTTTTCTTTATTATATTTTATTATTCAATGCATATGTTTTATCAGACCTTTTCTTTTTTTGTGTTAAATTACTTAGCTAGCTAGCTAGCTTTGTGTATTTAGCATTGAGAGCAGAAAAGCATTAAATCACACACACACACACACACACACACACACACACACACACACACACACACACACACACACACACACACACACACAATAACAAACAAAGTCAGAGACTCAGAGACTTATTTAAAAGAATAAAATATCAAATTAAATACCGATTGGTGGCACAGTTTTTGAATTCAAAATGCTGACTGCACTTGGGATAGAATACTTCCTTAAAATATTTTGGTTGCCAGAGGCAGCCTATTGCCTCCCAGAGTTCAGAGTCTCAAACTGCCATGCCAACTATTGTAGCCAGGTCACTCCCAAGTCTGCAGACCAAACCAAGATGTGCAATGCTACAACACTCTCAATCAGACTTCTGTAAACTCTTTCCAAAATTTCTTTCCAAAAACATGGTTCGTATTTTGAGAGCTCAGACAGCAGTGTACCAAAACATCTGTAAAACTTTCAAAAGTTTAAACAAGTTGGTCATCAAGTACAACATGCCCAGTTATAAAATCCTGCTTGTCACAAATAATAATTCCTTTACTCTTATCTACATTAATCTCCAAATTGCTATTTTTGCAACAAGCCAGGGGATCTTGGGTTTGGGTCAAATACTCAGCCTCATTAAGGAGATCCGTTTTCTGAAAAAGGCCAACTGCCGTGTTGAACCTCAACTCTGAAATCTATGGGTTAAATATGAAGCACACCATTTCACTGCTGATGGACACAAACCCAGGCAGCCTCTTAAGTAATAAATTATGCCCATTTTCTTATAGACTTTAATAATCTAACCTTTAATAATGTTTTATAAACTTTTATAAGCTAACCTATTTATACACACACACATATATATTTATGATTTTACTATTTATTTGCAGCATTCAACAGCTACATCTCTGAAAACTACATCAGTGACCGTCTGAACACCACAAAAATAAATTTAACCGTCATCACTACTACTCCACATGCCTGTAAGCAAAAGTTCGGCCTCTCACTCAATCCAAGCTACTCTGGTTAAAGGTTATATAAAACTGTTGCGAGAGTTTATATTTTGCTTTGATTTAGATGCATTTTCTGTGATTTTTGATGCGCACCAGTCGGCTCTTCAGTGTCTTCCCGGTATCCTCCTGATTTTTAGACAGGAACAGGAAGCAGGAAGCAGGAAAAAAAAAAAAAAAAAAAAGAAAAGGAAATAGGAAATGCCCGATGAGTCACCGACTGGCCTTTAACCTCAACGTGACCTCCACACATCCTCCATCAGACACGCCAGAAGTATGAGAGAGAAAATGAGATAATTATGAAGAGTTTAAGACATTCCGAACACACACACACACACACACACACACACACACTTCCCAGAGCTCAGCCAAGACTCCATGACATCATGCAGTTGGGTTGCGTTCAAGACCACCCGGTGTGGCCAGACCTTTAGCAGCTGAAACACAACTCTGACTCTCAGTCTCAATGGACTTAACAGGCTCCAAATTCTCCTCATTTTATTTGTGCGTTTCTATTGACCTCAATCGGAGTATGTGTCTGACCCTGTGACCCTGCCAGCACTGTCTATAACGCTGAGGAATTCATTAGCAAAATGGACGCAGTGGAGTGAAGAAGAGATCACTGCCAGAAGAATTTACTTACAACATCATCACATGAGGAAAAGTCTGAAGTTTGGAAGAACTGTGGCCCTATTTTCATAAATCACAAGATGTCTGATTTGCTGATAAAAGCGGCTGAGAAGGGCTGGAAAATGTATCTTACAATGATAACAAATTATATATTCTTGATTACACATATTTTTGGATTACACTATTGTTTTAATCATCTGCAGATTATTTTCTTAAATAAGGGATAATCCAATTGGCCTACAAAAAATATAGTAAAAATAAATTGTTGAGAATGTTAAAAATGCCAATCACGATTTCTCAAAGGCCATGCTGAAATCTTCAAATGACTCACTTTGTTCGAGAAACAGTAAAATATTCAGTGTACTATCATACAAGACAAAGAATAGCAGCAAATGTTCACAATTGAGAAGCTGGAACCAGAGAATTACCTTTCTCTGTCTTTTTTCTGCGTGAAAAAAAGATTAAATGGTGAAGCGATTATCAAAATTGTCGCCAATTAATTTTCTGTTGACAACAACTATTGATTAAATCAACAAATTGTTTCAACTCTAGATACAATAAAGACATTTTACTTTCAGAATGCCTACCAAATACCAGTGTCTGCTCTTATTTAAAGCTGCATTCATTAATTTTGAGCTGTGGAACAAGCTGTTAATACAACATCTGACATATTATATTATATCACCTCAAAGTTGCTGTGGTTAACCTGGCCTACTTCCACATCCAGCAGACACGGAGCAACATTATCATCCTATTGGAGCCTGTGTTTGTGTCCACCTGATGAATGAAAGTCCAATATTCACTCTCACACTGCGCAACATTATCATCCTAAAAACCTCTGGTTTGGTCTCCACCAACTCTTGAGAAAAATATCTTGTCTCTTTAGTTGCTAAATGCTCCACTTTCTTCACCAGCTAGTCTCTAACTGTCTGCTGTTTGGTGCTGAGCAGGTAGTGTACAATGGGTTTAAAGCGAACCAAACAGTAAATGCTGCCTGCTGCTGCTAGGAGCTAAAAGACTGAAACTCTGTAGAGCTGCAGAGCTGGTGAGAACCCTCTGTGGATTCAGCACTACACAAGATTCACATCTTTGACATATTACACAGTCATTTGATCCATTGTTCACGTACAAAATAACAATTCATGCAGCTTTAAGTATTTGTACATTTGAAGCAAGTCTTGTTTATCACAGTTTCATGTTGGGGGCTTATGTATTATGTACAGTGTTCAAGTGCAGCATAATTGCAGTGTTTTGTTGCAAAAGATGGACCAATAATCCTAAAAAATAACTGTAATATCAATACTGTACAAAATAATAAGGATTTTTTTTTAGCTATAATCATGCTAATGTTTAAAAAAAGATAGAGAGCAGTACTTTGTAGACATTCATATGTCATGTTAAAATTCAGACCTTAATCTGACTCATTAAATGCTGTGATGGTTGAGGCTCTATGAAAGATGTTTCATGTCTGCTGGTTTGAGCTCAATTTAAGGACCTGATCAGGAAAAAAAAAAAAGTGAGAATATTTAGTTTTTTTATTCTAATCCTGTTGCTGTTTTGGTCCTATTCCTATCTCTAACACAGGTGCTAAAGTTCCTCCACTCTCCATCTGATGTGGATGTAAACACCCTCAGATTAAACTGCAGCTGGAGTACAGAGACAACACAACAAATCATGTGCCACTACTACTGAATTTTCTTGATCCTTAATAAGAATCAAAGTAACTTAAAGACAAATGATGCCAGCTGTGATCAAGATGTGAGAATGAATTATGGGAGACACAGAGAGAGAGAGAGAGAGAGAGAGCTGCAGATCTACAGTGTAATGTCTCTCTGACACACACACACACCTACAGTATATATATAGTAGCCCTGTAAGCATTTTGTCCTAATCCTGTCGTCATCCTGAGGACAGCAGGTTCGTCAGCTCTACCGCCTGCTGACTCACAGTGAACAAAAACACACACCTGCAGACAAACACACACACGATTCCACAAAAGGTGTTTGTCCACGTGTGTGTGAACACTATTTACCACAAGCCCAAGACCGCCAAGGCTTAAAGGTCACCAGCATGAGAGTCTCATCATTATCCCCATTTGTATGATTCATTGCATCTCGCCCCTCTCTCTATTACAGCAAGCTTTTCGCCTACATGTGGCCATTCAGACCAGGCAGAAACACTTTTGCTTTCAGATGTGTTCAGATGACACATCATACAAACTAGTTCATTTGAAGCTTTGAATACTACAGACCTGCAATAAATCCTACCTATATTTGGTTATAATGATCAGTTTTTTATTAAACTGTTTCAGAGAGGTGTTGATTCAACTTCATGGTAATTTTGGAGGCTGTAGTTTGTGGTGGTGTTTAACTGTGTTGTGTTATACTGTGAGGTGTTTCTAATACATTCCCTTTCCAAAACCAACAATCCAACATTCACACGCACCTCATGCAGCAATTGGCCAGCTGAGCGGAGGTGAGAAAGTAAGCAGGGTTTGAACTTCCCTTTCAAGCCCTCTTTTTTCATTCCTTACACAACTACTACTGTCACTTTCGATGTGCACAACTAAGTCCCACACTATGAATGTCTTCCAGGAGAGACTGTTTGATAATTTGCACCATTATCCTCGTATTTAAATGATTATCACACCTCCCTCTGCTCTGTGACAGCCAACTTTTAACTCTGCCTTCAAGTGTGGCTGTTCTGAGCTATAAACACTTTTGCCTTCCCATGTGGTCGGACAACACGTCGTAGGAACTAGTTCTTTTCTAACATAACCCGGCCCTTAATCTGACACATCACCATAAAAAGGCGAAAGTCTCCACTGTGGTGTTCTGCTGCGTTCAGAGACGTCACACAAAACTTTAAAAGGCCGAAACAGGAACTCACCTGAGTTGGAGTCAGGAAAGGAAAGGTAGCAGATGCTTGTTTTCTGAAAGAAAAAGGATCTACATCAAGTGTCATCTCAGTTTGAGTCAGTGATTCATACACCCAACACAAATGACACAACAGACAGCAAACAGCAAGAGATCAATGATTATCGTTATGATGAACAAAAATATTACAAAATCTATCAAACCCTACCCCACTTCTAGGATCTTCTAGAATTTAATGTACATGTGATGACTTTATTTACAAAAAGGATGTTACATAACGTAAAAATTAATTCTTTTATTCAAAATCCCACCCCGTCAGTCTGACTCACCTCTTTCTCTGACAGTTTGGAATGATGAGGATAAATAACCTGGAAGACAGATGAACACGGTTACCGGTTGTTAAAAACAAAATATCAGCACTTTTTCATCACAGATTTTTCAAACTTGGACATCTTTACCAACATTTATTTGTCTCTAATGTCACTGGATCCATTACTTTCTGTAAATGCTATCTGCCATTTTGCTGCACTTGATTTTGTTCGAGTTAGTGGTCACTGTATTACAATACACCCATTTTTAATTTTGTGATAAGGTATTTATTTAAAACTGGTTCCTGAATTGGCCAAAACAAATTTTACATTTATTTTTCAGTATAACAAGTTTAAAAGGAAGGAAATTTGTGATATAAAGTGATTTTAAGTGATTAATGTACTGTACAGGGGCAGCCTACCCTTTACCCTAGCATTAAATAGGGTTAGCATTAAATAAATAACTTGATTATATAAAGTAACACTTCATTTGGATAGTCCACCCACAGATAATATTATTATTATTATAGAGTATTTGTAACATTTCAACTGTTTCGCATTGTCTGTAGATGTTTGACAGATTATCAAAAGAGAAAAGAGTATATGTGACAATTCATGTACATAACAGATGTTTTTTGTGCCTAAACCAAACCTAGAAAAACAGTTTTATTTGTGAAACAGTTGAATTGTTGAATCTCAACTAATAAGTTGTTGAAATGTTACAAATACTCTATAAACTATCTGTAGGCAAACTATCCAAATAAAGTGTGACCTAATATAATATCTACGGCAAGGTATTGACTGAAATATGTCCATAGCACAGAGTATCAAAAACTGTGAAGTACTGATTAGATACTAATATCTGAATTAGATTTGCAGTGCAATGATAAGATTAATCAGTTTTCTTTCAATCAGATTATAATTGTGTAAACTGGTAATTGGCCTCTGGGAATTGTGATGGTATTTTACTAAAGATAAAATTATCTGCCTGCAGCCAATTCATTTCCAAAAATACTTTAGCCAATCAGTAGGTCAAAATGACAAACTGCTCTAATAAAAAAATAAAAGCAAGTTCTGCAGTCTGTCTTGTTCAGTTCATTACAGAAAGTGAAATAGAAAGAGCTGCAGGAGTATGAACCCAGATCACTGTATAAAACCTTATTAACACATGCAGTGTATTGTATTCAAAACTTGTTGTCAGCTTATTGATTATGTATCCCAAACTCCTGTGAGAACAACAGGTGTTTGTGCTGTTAGCCTTGGGGACTAACAGTGGGATTCAAACCCTCCATGTCAGAGATGCCTTGCTCAACTCCCCGGGTTTAACGCTGATAAAGTTCAATGTGTGTGTCTCTGTCTGAGGAAGAGTTTCAGCAAAGATGCATCCATGTGAAATAGGAGCTGAGCTGATGCTGCTGGACCAGACTAACTCTTGGGAAGAAAAAACACACACAATTCACCTTGGCTACGATAAACAATATCAGCTAATGAAACTGTTATCCTATAGTAAAAACTACTCTGCTGTTTTTAGTTGCATTAGTGTGTAAAAATGTCAGCACTGTTAGACTAAAGAATAACTAAACAAAGAGCCAAACACACAGCTTCATGGAGAGGTTTGTGTGCTCCAGTCCAGGAAATAGTCTGAGCCTTCGATAACTGCTAACTTAAGCATTTTTAGCTACAATGTGTAGGAGTTTTACATGGCCCAGCTGTCCCCTTCTGACTCACCTCCACCGCCTGTCCAAGCTCCAGGTCGAAGCCGACCACACAGATGCAGTGCAGCCAGGCGGAGAAGCGGTCCCAGGGCAGTAGGAGAGCCTCCTCCGGCTCCTCGTCGCCTCCGGGCCCGGGGGGCAGAGTTATCTCCTCGGCCGGGGAGATGCTACTAGCGTCCTGGTCGTCCAGATCCTCCGGCTCTTCGACTTGCTCCCCCAACTCCTCCGGGCCTTGCAGAGCCATGGCGACGGCCCGACACTCAGGCGCGCTCTGGAGACTGTTAACGGTTTCCTAAATAAGTTCACTAAAATTTCTAGTTAGCGTCCCTCAAACAACAGAAGGCAGGCAGCGCTACAGAAAGTAGCCGCTTAGCTAGCACTTAGCATAGGAGCAGAAGCTTACGCACGACGTGGTGACGCCATCACGTAAAGCCGTCCCTGGCACTGAGTTGTATTTAAGTCCATAGGGCTCCGTAAACCGCACAGTGAAGACCATTTTCGCCAGGAAATTAAAAAAGGAAAAGTTAGAGATGATAAAACTAAAAGTACTCATGGTAAATTAAAATTATGAGATGCAAAACTTTTACAGTCAAATGAGATACTGAGTCAAACTTTTGACTTTCTATGTCATAATAATGAGACGAGACAAACAATTATGAGATAAGTCAAATTTCTGACGTTTATTAATTATGAGATGAAATAGATTTTATTTATTTATATTTATGAGATACATAGTCATCATTTTGAGTTTGTAAATCAATGTTTTGATGTTTTAATTAAAATAATGACATATGTAGTCAAATTTTGAGATAATAAATTCACATTTTTTAATCACCATTATGAGATGCATAGTAATAATTTTGAGCTAGGAAATCAAAATTTCTACTTATACTAAGTCAAAATTCTTATTTTTTTTAAATTAGCTAAACTTGCTTAGTAAATGTCATAATTTTGACTTCTTTAATCAAAAGTTTACTAGAATCACATATGGATGGACTTTGCTCAGCTCAAACTCCATCCACTGAGGAAGACTGTGATATGCAGTTGAAAGCACTGGAAAAATCTAATAAGTGGACCTCTGTCCAACTACATTAGATTAGAACTAGAAACTAGAATTGATAAGAAATTATGAAACTTTTACTGACAAAAGTGCTGCACTTTTTAAGTGATTTTGTCATTTTGAAATCTGCAGTTTTTGTAAAGTACGCTGTGTTTCCTCACTGACCTTTTGGGCCAAATAATTGTCATATTTAAAAAGATTTACCATTTGCACCTATTCTGCTGATCCGTGTCCTTCCCCTTCACACTGAGGATAACTCACATCATTGAATGAATTACTTCTTCAATTACAGCCCGACTCTCATTCAGGAACAAGGCAGTAAATCAGCTTTATCTAAATCCTTTAATAGCTCCATCACTGGGCAAGCAGATGGATGAACCAGAGTGGGGGTGCTTACAGAAGGAAAGGGGTGCACCCCCTGCTGACCCAAGTTGTGACACAAATCCACCTTATTATAGGTAAGCAGATAGAACAACAAAAAAAGCAATGCTTCCACTGTCTGAGTAAGCAAATCAGTCAGATTTATTTCCAGAAATGTAACTAATATTTGCTAAATTACTAATATTGTATTACAGTAAACCAATAGTAAATATAATACTAACTAAAACTAAACTAATTCTGCACATTATCTGTATATTCTGTATGGTTTTGATGTTTTTATTTTTGGTTGGTTTTTATACTCTAGAGAATTGACATTTCATTTATGTTGAACTGACCAAATTAACTTGAACATACAGTACACATACAAATAATAAGCTTAATATATAAATAGATAAATAAATGAATTAATAGAAAATTCAACAACAGTTGTTGAGAAAACAAATCTCACATTGAGGTCCACATAGCAACTGTTTTGGATATTTAGATCATATCACAGGATCTTCATCAGTTGCCAGTTGTCATGAAATTGTAAATGTTCACATTTCTATTTTTTGTAAGCAGTTTAAGGACTTTGCAAGCATTTCAGCTTAAATATGGAATCAAATTAAATATGCCAAATAGTTAAATAGATATGGAATAAAATGCAACGTTCAATATAACACAACCTTAGAACTTTAAAATGCAAAATATCCTTATTGCTGAACTAATAATAGTAATGAACTCAAAAGCAATGTTACAAAGTGCTTCACATGAAGCTGAAGTAGATAATTAAATAACAAGAGTGATTAGCAAACAGGACAACATAAAACAAACCATAGCATTTATAAAAATGTGCTTTGATAAAAGTAAGTTTTTAACGCAGCTTATATTTTAGTGATGTGCTTGTTACCAACACACAGACGCTGTGTAACTGGACGCTGTGATGTCAAACTGGGCTAAGAAGCTAAACACAGTAAGATGCTGTTAAATCTCAAATAATAGTCAGACTGTTAGCACAGTGACAGCTGGTCCCCTGCTCGCTCTGTTGGAGGGCTGGGCATGACTGCTGGGTCTAGGACCAGGATCTATACCATGACCAAGACCTGGACCAGGACCACGTTACAATAACGCTGCAAGACTTGGCTGTGAAGGTCTGATGGGTCTGTCACCTCTGGTTGATCTTGACAGTCTGTGTTAGTCGCTCAGTCCTTGTCTCGTCCTTCACTCTGGTCAAAGACTGATAATCAGTCTGATCCCGAAGTGAACCCTGCATCAATCCTCAGGCCTCTCAGACCTGCAGAGACCCCCAGCAGGACCACATACTAATATGTATGACCCACAACAATGGGTTGAAGAAACTTTTTAGTTCCTTGAAAAGTAGTTCCTGGGGATAAAAGTTCCTGGTACTTTTGGTGGAAAAGCAGCTTTTGATGTTGTGTTAAAAGAACTTGTTGGCACAGAAATTGTGATTATATTACACCAAACATCAGCAACACATGGTTGTGAATAAAATACAGTAAATGGTTATTTGTTTTTCTTTTGAGACTCTCATGTGTGCAGGTTATAAATATGAAGCCACAGGCAGCATCCAGAAAGACTGAAAACAGGGGGAAACAGTCCAAATATTATAAAATATGCCTATACCAGCGCGTCTAACACAGTAACTTCCTGAAGTCTTGTCATCACTGTCAGGTTGCCAGGCAACCAGCAGAGACTCCCAAGTTACTGTTCCCAGACAAGAAATAGTTCGGCACATAACTCTTTGTAAAACCACAACATGTCGTTTGAGAGGGACAGTTCACCCCCAAAATCAAAAATACATATTTTCCCTCTTACCTGTAGTGCTTTTTATCCATCTAGATTGCTTTGGTGTGAGTTACCTGAGTTTTTGAGATATCGTCCGTAGAGATGTCTGTCTTTTTTTAATATATTGGGACTATATGGCACTTGGCTTGTGGTGCTCATAGCGCCAAAAAAATACATTTGAAAAACTCAACAGCAACGTCTCTTTCCAGAAATCATGATCCGGTTACTCAAGATGATCCACAGATTTGTTGTGAGCAGTTTCATGTAGGAACTATTTTCGTTCTACTGATAGTTCCTGCATGAAACTGCTCACAACAAATTCAAAACATGAAACATATAAGCGTAAAATAAATACATACAAAATGCTTTTACTAGTATTTACAAACTAACATAACCATATAATAATTATTATTATTATTAAATATAATAATAATAATAATAGAAAATTAAATATGTTGTCCTTTAAAATTATATCAAAGATTCTCAATCTGGGGTTTATTTTAGGGAGGTTGAGAAATTACTTGTAGATAGAAAAATATATTTCTACTAGAGACTGTATCACAAGAATAAAAAGACCTAATTCACATGTGATTGAATTGCACATTTAAATATTTAAATGCATGTTTAGACCCATTTTAAATGGGGATTTTTCTGCTTTTAGTTTTTAAGCTGACTGTTTCTTTTTTTTATTTAGACCTATTTAGATTGCTCTTCTTGAAAATTTATCACTACATGTCCTATATGTTAACACTCAAATAAAAAATATTATTTTACAAAGAAGATCATTAATCACAATTTGGGCCCATTAATCAGAATCAGAAATACTTTATTGATCCCCGAGGGGAAACTCTTTTGTTACAGCAGCTCACTGTCACGTCAGTGCACACAGGAATAGAAGTACTAGCAAAAAATATAATACACTAAAATATAGGTCAGAAAATAAAAACATGTACAAATGTAAATACTACTATAAACAATTTTCTATATTTTTAAGGCAATATTTATCTAATCTCTGTGAAATGTATTTTACAGGCAAGTGTGCCTTAACAAGAATGGGAAAAGCACTGAACTTTGCTAAACAAGCCAAGACTGAGGGAACAGTTTCCCCAAATGGTGGCGCTATAGCAACCATCTGAATGTTAAAACTCAATTTTGTGAAAAACCTTTAAAGTGAGGGTGAATTGTTTAAAATTTAGTCAGTTAGTGAATTCTGAACAAAACTGCAAAAATCTTTTTATCCCTTCCTGAATAATTTGATAGACTGGACCCACAGTTCAGCTGGTTACAGCTATAATAATAGTTAATAGTTATAATATTAATAGTTGATTTGTATTCTTATTTCACCACATAATTGTGAATCAGACAAGGGTCAAACTTTGCATGACTCTACATGCAGCCTGACAGGCAAAAAAAGGCTGAGAACAGGTTTTGATGGACGAAACTGGAAACATTAACAATAAATTATGAATGTTTTTTGTTATATCTCCTGTTAAATGATGACTGAATTGAACCCAAAATGAGCAGCAGGGATGTCTGGTGTTTTATCCTCCCATACTTAACTGCTCTACTGTCTCATCCAACATTGATTTGGTCTCAGCTGTCGGTTCACCAGAACACAGCAGGGACGTTTCTGGAGCCATAAGCAGAATTTGATCTCCTCACACGTCGCCCCCACCCCGCCCTGCTGTCCCAGTCCGTAAATCAAGTCACCTGGACAAAACCTTAAGATGGAACTGTAAAATATTGTCATATGGTGTTCTTGTGATACTGGAAAGTTACAGTAGTGGTATTATGAATATGTCTACTGAAAAGTACCATAACACAACAACAGGAACTTCAGACAGAAAACCAGTTTAAAGGTAGACTCCCTGGGTTTCGTGAAGCAACCAATGGAGCCCCAACTCCCCAAATTCCCTTTCCTTTGAAACTATAATCCAAATCACAGAATTGCGGCATCCCAATGGGAAAACCTCTAAAATATGTTTTTGTTGTTTGTTTTTTTACTGTAAATGTGTTTGGAATTATGAAATGATATAATACAGATGAAAAACAGGACATAAAGCCTTGTTTTACTGCCATCTAGTAGTGAAATCTTCACCCTTTTGAAAAATCACAGTAATATTTCTGTAATATTACTGTATTGCTTTGACATTTGTAATACATCTAAATATTTTAGATATTGTAATACAAACTTTACAGTTGTTCTGTTGTTCATGATAAAGGCCTACTATCTGTGATTAAATATTGGGCATGGACCAAAATCAGTAATATTTTCAGTTAATATAGTAGGTATATTGTATTTTATGTTTTCATTAAGACATGACTGCCGTATCAGTCAGGCCTATATTTTTACCTTCATAATCCAAACACCATATTTTATCCAAAATGTGATAGATATGATACATTTACACCAGCCTGAAAAGAATAGTATTAAACCAATAAAAAATTAGGCTAATTGAGTTGACTTCCAAATATAAAGCTAAGGCTCTGTGTATGGCCTACTGTGGAACCTAATGTCCTAACAGAATAGATATGAACGACCAAAATAAAAACATGCCTTTTAATAAGTCTTAATAATTTTGACTTCCTAAATCGTCATTTTGACTAAATATCTCGAAATCTTGATTTAGTAAATCAAAATCATGACTCATAATCCGAAGTATTTTTATTTATTTATTTTTTCATCATTTCCACCCAGCAGCACTGGGCTTCCAAAGTATCCGTAATTAACAGCATATCATTTAATCCAAAACGAAGACTACGTTTTTTCCCCCAGAGTCAAGTGATTTAATGAGCTCGGCGGTGAGCGGAGTTGATCGGGCAGTGAACGCACCCTGTGTGTCTGCTCTTTAGTTACAGTATGGCGGCTTGGACTTGCGGAGGAGGACAACTTCTTCTAGATTCCTTCCAAAAAACTGTAGGAAGGCGGCGGCTATAACTGTTAACCGTCACGGCAAACACGACCTGGACTGAGACAGACGACGACTGCGCAACTTGTGGCTTTTACCGAGGTCTTTCCTGGAAGATAATCGGGCTGGTGTGATGCGTGAGGACCCGCAGTCAAGAAACTCCCCTGATTTTTCCGCGTCTGTTTCTGCCCTGACTGTCAGTTAGCCGGCTAGCTGCTTGGTAGCTCACCACATTCATGCTAACGTTCGCTTGCAGGGCTCCGTAGTAGCCAAAAGACGGGCTAGCTTGATGCTTTTATTTGCTCCAGGAGACAGGGATGGCATTTCGCCTCCATTCGGTAAGCGAACTGGTTGAGAGGGGTGGGGAGAAAACATTTGAGGACCTGGGTGATAAGTTTGTCAGCACTCATTAGCCTAGCCTAGCTTGCTGGTACAACGCCAGAAAACGTTGGCCGAGAGTTAGCGCTTTGCCTGTCCTCTAGCGAGCTAGCCAATTAGCATTTTAGTTGCACAAGAAGACCTGCTAATCCCCCGTTCATCCCGGCTGAGTGTTTTGAAGCCTCTGTACTAACTAATTCAGACGAAGAGTGGCGACTGCTTTAGTTGGCGAACCATAATTGGACCGTGAATGTTTTACAACTCAGGGTTGTTTTTGGCGTTAAGTCTTGCTAGGTATCGTTAGCGGTCTTATAGGTGTTCTCTGGAGGGAGTGGTGACGTTAGGTAGCTAGCTAAGGTTCCCTGTATCAGTGTAAAAATGTCACTCAGATTATGACAGGCTGTAAATTAATAAATTACAGATGACACATTACTAAACGCCAAACGTGTGTAAACCGACTGGCGTGTTGCACATTGGGGTGTGTGCCCCTTGATATCTTACCGCAAGACAAGACTTGACACAACTAGAAAGCGC
This sequence comes from Siniperca chuatsi, assembly GCF_020085105.1. Classification (NCBI taxonomy): domain Eukaryota; kingdom Metazoa; phylum Chordata; class Actinopteri; order Centrarchiformes; family Sinipercidae; genus Siniperca; species Siniperca chuatsi. The sequence goes on along the minus strand of NC_058043.1, from coordinate 6,209,194 downwards.
GCAATATTTTTATTAACTGCTCCCCATACACATTAGATAGTTTCCTGGATTGGTAGCTCATTCGATCAGTAGTCACAATTATTGGCGTGAGCTGTTGCTATCTTGGGAGATTAAAGATCAAGTCTGTGGTGGCTGACTGGCTTCCCTCACCTGCTTCAGTGCTGGAATAGTTTGATGGACGTGGGAGGCTGTTTGCCAGACTGTCAGAGCTATACTCAGTCATGTATGTCTTGACACATGGCACCCTGGTCTGTACATAGTGCCTGCTGTCAGATGTAAGTGTCGTTATGTAGCTTTGGTGGACAGTCAGTGAAGGGAATGTGTTGTCTTTTTTATACCTGTTGGTTTGTTTTTTATTTTTTTCAAACACAGGAGAGTCTTGTTGAATCGAAGTGGGAAAGCGGTGCAGCCCGGGCTGTGTACAGTGGACAATGTTTATTAGTTAGTGCCTAGAAGCTTAGAGGACTAACAGTTCTGCCTACATATAGGCCACAGATATTGTAGATTATTCATTGGGGAGTTGCAACAGAAGCCCGCCACTCTGGATCAAGAAAACCTGTCCCTCGTCTCTGGTTGGAGTAGTACTCTCAAGCCAAAATCAATGCCTTCAGCGCTGGCCGTGTTCGCCTGCCGACCCAACTCGCACCCATTCCAGGAGCGGCATGTATACCTGGATGAGCCAGTCAAGATCGGCAGGTCTGTGGCTCGGTGTCGCCCGGCACAAAACAATGCCACCTTCGACTGCAAGGTGCTGTCCAGGAATCATGCCCTGGTCTGGTTTGACCACAAGACCGGCAAGGTAAGAGAAGATGATAATGACAGGCTTATTTTATTACTGTATTTTCCCTTCAGGATCGACTTTCCTCCAGGATTTAAGATGAATTTGGTGCAATTCTTCGCACACTTTTTGTTGAAAAGTCATAATTGAATAGTTGAGACACCTTGTCCAAAATTCTCCAGCAGGCAAGCACATCAAGCATGTTTGGAGGGAAACATCAAACTCTGGAGTGTTGCCTCCTGTGGACATATCCAACACTGTAATACATAATCCCAGTTGAGCACAGGAAATGTTCCCAAAACTCAAGGGATTATGGGTAGAAAGGCACAGATGCTGTTCCTCATGCTAGGAAAGTTGGGGAAAAAAGCAGAACAAAATAAAGTCTGGATGGATTCTGGATTTATGTTCCGCCCTCTGCAAAAATATCTATCCTGCTTGAAGACAGCTTACCGAAACCCTGTCCAGTTGACAAGCTACCTGTGAGACTTCTGTGTGCAAACTCTGCCTGTAATTGTGCAGTGTGAACCTGAATGAACAAAATCCAACAAATACTTGGTCCTTCTTTACCATGTCAAGGAACTTTCCATACCTGGAGCCTTTCAGGTCATGACCCCGGCTGTTGTTTTCTGTTTCCACTCTGCAACCGTGAAGGTTAGGATGTATGTCATAATAAATGTGTTATTCTAAAACCAATATGTGTTGTCTGTTAGGGATATTTTCTCAGATTTTAAACACAAAGATCCAGTAAAAAAAATTGTACATTTTATTTTGTGGGAACATCTATTTTGTTATTGGACATTTGGCTCAGATTTGTTTCAAATACAGGGTCCTATTTTGTTATGTGCCCTGATTCATAAGACCTGTCTTCTTCATCTGCACCATTTTAATGTCACAAATAACTTGAAAACAAAGTTGTCATTTTTGGGTACACTAAAGGCAAAATCTTAAACTCACCCTGCTTATCCTCACTGTTGTGTGATAAATCAAGAAGCTACAAAATCAAAACATGAGGAAAAACAGGGGAAAAAAGCAGCAAATCACATTTTAGAAGCTGGAACCACTTAATGTTGGCATCATAATTTTTCTGTAAATCCACTAATCCTATAGGCACTACTGTCTTCTTTTTATACAGTTTGTCTCTGTATAAAGTAACTATCATTAGGAAAAGTGTCAGTGTTGAAGGTCAAAACTGTTATTGTTAATTCCTTTTACTTTATGAATGAATAGAACAGAGTAAAAAACAGCTGCAGGGCTTATTTTCCAGTCAGGACTTAAACTTAGTCCTGTACTAAACAAAATTCAGAGCAGATATCAATTGAGGAATGTCCTTAGTCCAGTCGAGGAATGTCCCTAGTCCAGTCTAGGACTAGACTTAATCTTATCTGGGAAACCAACCTGTAATTTCTTTACAATCCACAGGTCTGAGATCTGCAGCAAATGGATCAAATCTGCGTGTCGTAGCATCTGTCGTTGTGTGTCTGTAGTTTCTATGTAGAACAGGTTGAACAGGCTCAGACAGCCATGGGATTACCCAACTATGTGGCTTGCAGGGACTTTGAAATACCCTGTGTGTGTTGGCGCACACACCGTAAGCTATTTATAATGACACCAGTAGCGTCATCCTTTCCTCTGTTCAGGAATAAATGCACACACACATGGATTGACCAACATGCAGACACCTACATTCACTAACGATTCACCAATATATCTGTATTGAAATGGATGAAACTGATGATAATCACAAAAACATTTGGACCTCCTGAGGTTTTTTATGGCTTGGATAAGAGCTGTACTGGTACTTTGTTGAGCTGATAAACCCGTTCAATTGTTTCTCAGTATGATGAACCTGGTCACTGACGGGCTCTGAAGTAGTGCTGAAGTAGCCCGATCGTACAAGAAAGGCTTCACCGATATTGAATGAATATTCAAAAGGTGTTCTCTTGACCCAAATATAAGAGAACTGCCTTTTGCAACACCTGTTTTTGGATAAAGACTTTTTTTAAGATGTGAAACACTTTACAAGGTTTATTTTTTATTTTTTTGGATAGATGCTTGGTTGCTCACATTTGAACTGTACTCCAGTTAAATACAACATACTAATATAAATGTAAGTTTTTGTGGCTTTCTTTTTAGTAATGAATGTCAATGGGGAAAAGAAACATTACATTTCTTTTTTCTCTTTTTTTATGGTAATGTATTGCTTCATTATACATTAGGCCAGAAATGTCAGTCAAACTTTAAATGGGTCACAAGAATTTGGAGTTTTTTGGTTTATAGTAGGTTTTTGATACATTTGATGCTTTTAGAGATGCAGATAGACTGTTAAACGGCAATGGCTCAGTATTCACTTTTTCTTGCAAAAACACACACACACACACACACACACACACACACACACACACACACACACACACACACAGGAATTAAGCACATAGACCTGGCTTGCCTAACCAATACCTCATAACTGTAGGTTCCTCTTGTAGTAAGAACATGGTCTGTCACATGAGTCTGCAGTTTAAGTTTGTTCAAAAACCAGCCAATAGTTTCACTTTGCTCTAATATCCTGTTGAAACAGAGTTTGATCCAAGTTTGTTGCTTTTGCCTGAATTGTTCTGACTATGAGCGTTGTGATCGACCATACCACGCAGCAACCAAAAGTAGAACAAGGTAAAATGTCGATGAAAACTGTTTTAAAATGTGTTAGGCACATATTCATACTTGTGGTGGTTTTTGTGCTCAGCAGATTTCACCTCCATCTTGTCTGTGTGTGTAATAAGTGTGCACTGGAGAGAAACAGGTGTGATTGGTCGCATCCTGTGATTGATGAATCAATCAGTTGGCCCAGTGATCCAGCAGATTGCTTTATTATTGATGTTGTCATTCTGTACATCAGAGCAGGGTCTGCTACTGTAGGACTGGAAGAGATCCCCGCAAAGATCTCTCACTCTTCGATTCTGAGGGACTGACGGCAAAACCTGATGTTCCACTAGAGCCGCTGGAAAAAATCACCACATGATGACATCATGTCTTCTATGTTTGGTCAGTTTTATTGTTTTGCAGCCAGACTGAAATGTGATTAAGGATTGTGACCTGTTATGTACTGTAGCTTGCTGATGTCACAGCCTCCTGCTGGGAGTGTTGCCTTGACACTGACTACTGTGAAGGAAGGATAGTAATTGAGATGAGCACAGCTGGTGGGATGAATATCTGAAGGGCTCTTAAAGAATAATAAAGTGTGTTCTTATTTAAGCAGCAGCCATCATGGGAAGGTCAGATCAGACCCAGCTGCTTCTCTTTTAACCCCCGAAGGTCTTGGGACCTCAGTTTGGGAACCACAGTTCTAGAGGAGCTGAGATCCAGACAATCAGACAGCCTGCTGTCCAACCGAAGGACAGTCAGATGAGATGTCAGTGCTATTCATTGTTGCTTCCTTCCTCCGTAACGTTAAAAAACTGTCCCCAGATTGAAATGTGATTTAAAGATACTGTGATTTCATGGTTTATACTGTATAAATAGTTTTTGTCTACTGGAGTCTATCACATATTTTCCATTTATAGTTATTTCTTTTTATCATCACTGCTACAGCAACCATATGTCAACCCCAGCTGAAGTTTGTTTACATTCCATGAAAACAAGACAAAAACTATATAACCATGCTAGTGGTAAATGTTGAATGTAACTTGTTTTTCACAGTCCCAAGGTTGTTCAGCATGGAGACATTGAATTCAAAATACTCCTGCTTTAAAATTTCCCCAAACAGGAACTTTCAGGGGAGCTTTGCATATGCCCTGCCTGATTTATAATAAGGGCTGGGTACTTTTTTGCTGCCGATTGTCATTAGCACTGACTAAAACTATTAAAACACTAAACTTTAAAAAACATTGTTACACTGTGTGACATGACCTCCATTCATTACCACCACTTTCATTACCATGAACACATACACTAAAGTTTATTTTGAGTCAACTCCACACAAACCGTCCTGCTACTGGGAATACTCGCTCACTAGAACACCAAATGTGTATTAATTACGCTGCTGAAAATAGTCAACAACCTTTCTCCTGTTTAGGTAAAGTTTGTTAAGAACTACATTGACCAATTTGTTTTAGGAAATGACTAAACTAAAATATTTGTGAGGTGTTTTTTAAAGATATAGATCTTTAGTGGACTTGGGGCTGAATGCCACAGACAGAGTAGGGAAGTCAGAAAGTATTGAAAGACGGACTACCACATTGTTGGTTTTGGTCTTTTTGTGGATTTGTTGACAATAAGAAACCTATAGAATGACACCAGACTTATACTTAACATTTTAGAGCTTTTGCTTCTCTTGAAAAAAAGTGGGAAAACAAGTGGATGTATTAACACCAATAAAGGCCAGTTCCAAGGCCATGGTGGTGTGTATAACGACTCATTGGGACACTTGATGGAACAGAGCCATTGTTTATGTTGCAACTCTGCTTTTCTGTTGTGAAAACGACTTGAAATGCTACCTAACAAGTGTCCTTATACTTGAGACAGAGCAGTTATTCAGCTTTCAGTAACTGTCATTAAACCAACCAGGCTGTCACTAAGCCACTCAGAAAGCTCTGAACAGCCTGTCAGTCAGTCGGTGGTGTGCACAGGCAGATACGTAGTAGATTAAACCAGATTTAGCACTCACAGTGGAGATCTCTGTAAAGCAGCTGTATCACTTATTCATCCAGTCATTCATTCATTCATTCATCCAGTGAGTGTGGACACTGAACCTTAACACGTGCCAGTTGACCGTATCAGACCAGGTTTACCCTTCTGGAGGTCACAGTTGTAACACTACTTGGTAACTCCACCTACAGAGCCCTGACACTGATCTGTAAAGACAACACTTTTTTGGTGTCCAAGCTACAACCAGGTTTTAGTAAATGTTACAAGAAAAAGTAAATGAAATATCAATGAATTCAACATGCTAATCCAATTCTTGGTTGGGTGCAGCATGTGTTTATTTATACTAGCAGGTAAGCGTCCGAAATGTTGAATCGTCGGGCTTCCTGCTTCATTAATAGTCTACTAGCGAGTCCACATACTGCAGCATCAGTGCTGCAGCTATGTGTGATACATTGTTGGAGCAAAATTTGTCGTCTTGTGCTGCTTGTTTCCCTGCTGGCGGCTTATATGCCCCATGCAATACCTCACATCAGGATCCGCAGTATTTTCTGCAGGCTATTGTCACGTTTGGTCAGTCCTCTGTGGAGGATTTAGAGTTGAGAAGTGAAAAGAGTGCAGGGGAAACCCAGACTTTAATTATAATATGAATAAATGGTTTAAGAGTCTAATCAGCTTGATGTCTCATGGTTTTAAACAGCTGTATACCAGTTGGCAAGTAGAAGCCTGTGCTGAGCTCCACAGAGGGAATATCCCTCCCGCCAGGTGAAAAAACATTGTCATTTTGTACTTAGTGTTTATCGTACTATTATAAAGGTTCCGTGGTGAGTTATGTACTGTATTTAGCTCTACGGCTGCTGCTCATTTGGGACCTGTTTAAATCATATTTTTCAGTGGTTGTAAATGAGAACATCAGCTGCTGTCTGCTTATACTGAACCTCTGAATGTATCCTTTTGCAAATGTTGTAATTCCACTATGATGGAAATAAGTGCAGTGGAAGTAAAATTATAGTTCATATCATGTTTACATTTTCTTAAGTTTTTAAATTTCATCAAAGCAATAAACCGTAAAGGTAGTGTGAAGGATGTGAAACAAAACAACTCTGATCAGTTCAGTTTTAATTTCTTGATCAGTGATATTTAGCATCACTGACCAATATTTAGCATTTAGTCAGCATATTGACTAAAGCTGTCAAGGTTCATTTGAAATTCAAACTACTATTTGAACCTTTTTGGTGGGGAAAAATTAAATATTCAATCTTTTAATGATCTGTCCCAACTTTGAGAGCAACAGGCTGTGCCTTGTAATCTAGCGGGAGTGTAAAATTTCACTCTGATCTTGTGCATGCCCCGTTGCCCTTTGCAAATTATGGTAAAATGCAATTGCCCTACAGGAAGGTTATCACAACAACAAATATGAATTGACCTTATTTGTAAGGCACTTAAACAACGGAGACGGCACAAATTAACAGAACCATGTAAATTATGCAATGTAGTTTAGGATTAGGCTATAATGGTTGCATTTAAAATAATTTGGACAAATTTATGTGTTGGTTCTCTTTCATTCAAACTTGATTTGTTGAAAAAGTTACAGCCCTTTTGTTGATAAGCAAACACTTGGCATGCTTTAAACCTTAACTACGAGTTTGGCAGAAGTTTTTGCTGTTTCCTTTTTCCTCTTGTGTTTTTAACTAGGGTTCTAGGCTCTAGGGATGGAAATGCACATTTGTAAGCATGTCTGCAGAATGCTTACAAACATGTTAACACCCTTAACATTACAGGCTAAAAGTTAGCATGTTAACAAGCTGACATTTGAATTTTGGAGGATAAACTGTTTGATTTTGGTAATAACATGTCCTCCGCTCTTCTCCACTCTCAGGAGAAACTTACCCGAGTGAATACAATTTAAGTTTCTGGTGTGTAATGCACTTTACAGCCTCACTTGTCTAGTAGCATGACTAATGTAATATGTGTTGTTGATTTAAGGTCAACGTAAATAGATTTAAGGACTCAAATTGCAATTTGTGCAGCTGTCAGACCTGGGTGTTACAATTTTGGCAGTGGCACAACAGCAATTAATTTTCCAGGATGTCTCATCCTATAGAAGCACATCAGGTCTTGTTTGTGCTTGGTGAAAGATTATGTTGTTGTCAGTCTAGTTGTTCGGTTATAATGAGAACACACACACACACTCCCTACAGTTGATGAGTCATTAGATTGCTGTAGGCCTCAGGTGGGGCCAGATATACTCTGAAATAGGGAACAGATTCTCCATTCCCTATACCTTTTTTGTGTTACTGCTGCACTACAAGTGCCCCCTAACACTCAGCGTCAGTAAGCACAAACGTAATGTGTGTGAATGGATACGCGTATAGCTGCATGACTAGAAAGGCAATTTATACAGCTGTCAGCTGTTTTTGGAATTGATTCAATCCTAAAATCTCTGAATAAATATGGTGTACATGAAAACACTGACTGTTTTTTAAAAGGATAATTTGTTTGGAAAATACACCGCCATCCCAAGCTGCCTCTGCAAAGCATAAATCCTCACTGCTACAGCCTCACTGCAACAAGAGTGCTAACATCACTGTAAGACACAGGCCACATTCAGTTAGTCAGGGCACGGTTTTAATACAGCATCATTCACCAGCCTCTTTAGTCTGTTTTTGCACAGGAGGGTAGTTAGTTTGTGATAAAGACAACCAGAGAGCTAATCAGGCAGTCAACCAGGCAGCCGGTGGAAAGCAGTGCTGACAGTAGAGCCAAGCTGTTGTCTGGTATCAGTATTCCACGGCATGGTAATGGCCTCAATCTGAATACCAACACAGCACAGGAACGCTGTTACACAGACAGGACACAGCTCTGTAGCTCTGTTTTTATCTGAGTGTGTGAGTGTGAAGGAATAAGACACTGTTGGCAGGAAAGGCACCCTGGCAAACTCAGCTCTGGCATTGTGCATGTGTGTGTTCAGTGATAGGAATACTGCATGCAGATACCGCAGCAGGACACCACAATGAAGCATTAGAATAAGATTCGATTCAGAATCAATTTTCAATCATTTTTCACCCACCCCTTATTAGAAGTGAAACTTCTGATGGTTGTGAAGCTAGTACAGATGACCAATTTTCAACTGTTTATTTTTCAATCTTTTTGCTAAATGTGCTGTTTCCTCTATGACTTGCAGTGTAGTCAATAGTAGAATATGCTTCAGTTTCTACATTACAAGCAACCACTGGTAAGGACATCAAAGGTCAGAGGTCACAGTGCCTGGAAAACAGTTGATGGAGGTATTGAAATTATTTTGGATGATGATGATGATATAATAATTATAAAAAACCCCCACAAAAAAACCTTACCTGAGGTACACAAAGCAAAAAAACATGCTAAGTTGTAATGAGTCAACAAAAGAATAAGATAAAAGATAAAATAAAATATTAGAGGGCCGAGAGCCATGGCAAAAACCAAAGACAATAATCTGATTGTCGGATATGTGGTAGTACTGTGTTCCATAGTTTTAAGGCATAGGCGCTAAAGGCTGCTTCAGCAAGTTTTTTTTGTTTTGTTTTTTTGGAGTCCTTGGAACTGTTAAAAGTCTAGAGTCTGATCTTACTTTTACATTGAGGTTCAGTACCCAACCCTATGGATGCCAGAGGGGAAAGAACAGAGCAATAATAATAAGTTGGGTAAAACAGTCTGGTAATGAGAAAAATGTGTGTTTTGCGCTGTTTTAAAGTCACACAGTTTTTAATATACACAATGTTTAGAAATGCATGGTCTGCCTGCTTGGTTAGATACTTCCAGTAGAAACCTTTTTTCAGTAGGTCACCATAGAACGTAAGACTCACGTAATTAGGAAATTTCTAGACATTTTTCTTCCATTTTGAACCTCTTTTATTTCTCTTGTGTGGTCTGTGTGTAGTGTTTGATCCTGACACGTGATATTAACTTTTACTATTTTGAACTTGATACTTAAACTTGCTGAATTAGAGGCAGGTTGCATAACTCGTTCATACATGATGCAAGCCTTTTAAAGCACTATATCTTTTTTTTTTTTTTTTTTTTTTTTTAAGAGTGCAGCGGTGTTAAAGCCCTTTTACTATCTTAACGTTTGTTACATCACTCTATTCTACACCAAAAATTATGAGGAGCCCTATTTCTACAGGTCTTGTTGGCTGCTAAATAAGTGAAAGTATAGTGTGAACCTTAGAAAAGATTAACATACCAACCACAGCTCATTATCCAGCCTGGTAGGAAGGTGGTCGTCAAAAAGCCAGAAGAACTAACATGTTAGCTGTTCATGTTGACCAGAATAAGCTCCAGTTGACAGGTGAACCAGTTTGTTTTACTATCTAGTGAAACAACTCATCCTCAGTCTTTAACTTTTCAACACTTCCTCAGACAGGAAGGAGGAGGATGCTGTCGACACCATCTGCCTTCATGAGCGTATTGTTAGAAGTCACCACCAGCCACCAGAACACATGATGCTAAATCCTGGCATGTGGCTTATAAATTTAGGTAATTAGTTTAATTACAGGAAAGTTACATCTCCAGACACTGCAGCAGATTCAAAAAGCTATTCTTAAGAAATACATGTTCTGTGTAAGGTACTTCCTTTGTAAATAAACTACAGAAATCATTTCAAAAAGGCAACAAATTGAAATGTGAGATTCAAAAACCTCTGCATTTAATGCATTTAATAATACATGGTAAAGTATTTAAGTCACTGCAGTGTATTATGTGATAGATTGATCTTGTTGGCATCAGGACTGTTGCTATTAAATGAACATTATGGTATATAGAGTATCATTAAAAAAGTACCCATGAACCAAATGTGTGCTTCCCAGCAGTTCCACATCAGAACCACAGTGATCATGAAATTAATACAGTATCTTGTTTGAGAATAACTTTCATAAAACTAAGCAGAACTAGAAAACACTATATTCACTCTGCTTGGTAAAAAAGCTTCCCCATGCCACTTAAGTAGATATCTGTTCGGTTTCCTTAAAGGACCAGTATGTAACATTTAGGAAGATCGATTGGCAGATCTATTGGCATTGGAGGGAGCGGGCCGCCATGTTGCACCGCCATGTTTCTACAGTAGCCCAGAACAGACAAACCAAACACTGGCTCTAGATAGGGCCTTTGGCATTTTTCGCGAGTTTCGCCGCCACCATAGTTTTTCTTACACGCTTGGAAGGGGAGGGTGAGGCGAGCTGTATTCACATGGTTGCAAACTGCAATTTCACCACTAGATGCCATTAATCCTACACACTGCTCCTTTTTAAAGGACAAATGTGTTATTTATAAAGAATACAGATTTGATTTCCAAATGACGATAGAACCAGAAGTTTGACATCTTTGCTTTATTTATTACTTAAATCATTTATCGATTATCAAAATTGCTGTCGATTTAATTTTGTCTATTGACTAATCAGCTCAAATAATTACATATGACAGTAAAATCAATGATATTTTGTTGACAAGTTTGTCTCGTGAGCTACTAGTTCAATAGATACTGTCCATTGTGCGCTCTCTCTCTCTCTTCCCCCTGTCTTCCATATTGACCACTACAGTGACAGAGCTGAAAATAGGCAGCTGAAATCTGTAGCTGAAACACACACACACACCAACACTCACCTTTCAAGGAAACACACACACACTGTGCTGCAGGAATATGCTCACATGCTGACTTATAAAACCCTCTTTCAGTTTGCCAGTAGCAGCAAACCGCCTCTTTTGGAAATAGTGGCAGTAGTCCAGGCTTCAGTCAGCTGGCTCTCTGCACCGACACACACCGGGATCAACAAACTCTCCTGCTCTCTATCCATCTACAGCCTCTTTCAGACATACACTGTAACCTGTAAATGCCCTGCCAGTTTTATGTGCCTGCATCATGTTTGAAAAGCACCCCAAGTTAACTTAACAACCAATCTTTCACCACATAAATTACACATAACTTCTTGCTCTGGCTCGGCTCATGTGGAAGTTGCCAAATATCACATGAGTGCTGCAGCACTGTCCAAAATGGTTCCATAATGTTTGAACTAGTGATGTGCTGAGCCGATCCTAAGAAATGGTATCAGTGCTGATCCAGGGATATTTTAATGCAATAGTATCGGCTAAAATTAAGCTGATCAAAATCCAATCTTTACTGTGTCCACCTCAGGCTGCTGTTGTCGCACTGCTCGTCAATTTCAGGAGCTGCATTCTCCCAGTTAATCTTTCATTCGTAGCATATAAATAATTTAAGCTTATAAATTTTGAATCAGAACCTTCAATATTTGGATCAAGTAACTTGTGAAAAGTAATGTAAAGAAATGTGTGTCCAGATTAAGTAGGCTACAGCTGGAATTTCAATTCGTCAGATACATACCGGTATTTAATCAACATTTAAATAAATTTAAGTATTGGATCGGACTCTGTATTGGCAGATATCCAATATTAAAGAATGAGGATTAGGACTGGGGCCAAAGAAAACCTTGATCAGGACATCCTTAGTTTGAACAGTCAACATGGAACTTTTCCAGAACAGAGACCTGTGTGTGTGTGTGTGTGTGTGTGTGTGTGTGAGAATGCTAAAAATACATTATATAAACACATAGAGGAACCCAGCAATATGACAGGTTACATGTGTGAAATCTCGCTCTCTCGCTCGCTAGCTAGCCAGCCTCTTACAAGCCTCTGTCTCTCTGCTCAACAACAGTGCTAATATAACAGGTTAAACGTACCAGTCATGACTCGCTCCCTTCACTGTGACCGATTTCATTCATTAAGGAAGTATGGAGAAAATCCCACGCCTCAGTTCCTTTTCTGTGGTGTGACCAATCCTTTGACATCCAGCCCCACAAAGGAGCCTCTTCATACTTTTACTATCAGTAATTATTAACACACATTTCATGGCTTCTTCTTAGTCTACCATTTGACCTTCCACTTGACTGCTGGGGCTATGATCTTTGATCTGTACAGTAATAAATTACACTGACCGGCCACTTTATTAGATACAACAAGATCTGCTGAAGTTCAGCCAAGCATCAGAATGGGGAAGAAAGGTGACTTTGAACGTGCCATGGTTGTTGGTGCCGGACGGGCTGGTTTTAGTAATTCAGAAACTGCTGATATACTGGGATTTTCACGCACAACCATCTCTAGGGATTACATAGAGTCCGAAAAAGGGAAAATATCAAGTGAGCGGCAGTTGTCTGGGTGAAAATGCCTTGTTGATGGCAGAGGTCAGAGGAGAATAGCCAGACTGGTTCGAACTAATAGAAAGGCAACAGTAACTCAAATAACCGTTACTGAGGTATGTAGAAGAGCACTGGGTGCCGCTCCTGTCAGCAAAGAACAGGAAACTGAGGCTACAACTGGCATGGGCTCACCAAAATTGGACAATAGAAGATTGGGAAAACGTTATCTGGTCTGATGAGTCTTGATTTCTGCTGCGAAATTCAGAAGGTAGGGTCAGAATTTGGCGTAAACAGCATGAAAGCATGGATCCATCCTGCCTTGTATCAACGGTTCAGGCTGATGGTGGTGGTGTAATGGTGTGGGGGATATTTTATTGGCACACTTTGGGCCCCTTAGTACCAACTGAGCATCGTTTTAAAGGGACAGTTCACCCCAAAATCAAAAATACATATTTTTCCTGTGGTACTATTTATCCATCTAGATTGTTTTGGTGTGAGTTGCTGAGTTTTGGAGATATGTCTGCCATTTATAGATATGTCTTCCATTTATATTTATATATGTATATATATATATTATATATATATATATATATATATATATATATATATATATATATATATATATAAATAAATAAATAAAAATTGAACTATAACATGAACATATGAGTCTCAGTGTTTTTGTATTTTTAGGGTTGGCATAGCTGCTTTGCTTCAGTGGTGGGCTCTGAGAGTTCAGAGAACATGTCTATCAAGCATCTCAGAAGGAAATCTGTCCTGACTGGCCCAAAATTCTGTGACAGATATTTGGTCTGATTTTATCATCTTTCCTAACCAAGGAATATCATCTTATCTCTATATGTAGGAGAGCCGCAGAGCTGTTCTGACTTGTTAGGACTTCCCAGCAGGTGGTAAATGATTGGACAAAAGACATTCAGCACTTCTCCTTAAAGATATTAACTGGATAAAAGGATATGTTCACATTTTTTCAAGTCTGTCTTAACACAATACTTACATACCCATATGCATATTGAAACAGTTTTTGCTTGCTGTAATTATTCCTCTTCTTCATACTGGCCATTCAAATATCCCTTCCTAACATGCTTCAAGTGCAGAAGTGGTAAGTTTCTGAGCTTAATGAGGCTTGAGCAGTCTGATTTAATCATATCATGTATGTAGGGTATCTTACAAAGTTGCAGGTTTTGTAGTACAGAATTCCCTCTTTGTGTTTTCCCGGGCAGTGTTTACGCGCTGAGCTGTGGAGGGAGAATAGTGTACCAGAAAAACTACAACTTTGGAGGATACTCACTTGAGGTGTCTAACTCAGACTGCTGAAGCCTCATATTAACTGCAGATAAACTTGGTATTTTTCCACTGAACAAAGACTATGGATTGTGTCCCCTATCGCTTACATTGAAAGGACATTAAGAAGGGATCTCTTAAAGGCCTGTATGAACAGGAGGAATGATTGCAGCAAGCAAAACCTGTTTCAATTAACACATAGGGACCTGACTTGTTTTAAGACTTGAAAAATTGGGAATCTTTAAAACTTCTTGTGACTTTGTCTGTGTTCGTTGCTCCAAAATACTTTTTTCAGTGGATAGAAAACACATTTTTGCTATTAATGTGTAATTGCAAGCAAGAAAATACAGCTACAGTGATGAGTTTGATCCCTCGAAACTTAGTGTGTTTACTGCACAAAAGCTCCAACACTGTGCTACTAATGTGATTCAAAATATTTTACACAAATTGGTGGCTTAATTCTTTGTCATCTGTTTAATTATAGCTTGCATTATATTACATTCCTGCTGATTCGAAAACATGCAAGTGGTCATAGATGCATGATCTTTTTATGTTTGGGCCAAATAGTCTGGTTAGCCTGATGCACAGATCTGGACCATGACAGTAGACCAACAGCAGTCAGAGATACCCAAAGTTATTACAATTCATCCTGAGGGAGACATGAATGTGTGTACCAGTCCATACAATAGTTCTCAAAGGTCAGGGGATCACCACAGTCAGTAGGATTTGACACAGCAACATCCCTACAGCATGGCTTAAAAGGCTACAGGCTAAACAGCTAAAGATACAAGGTAGGATTGAACTCAACTGGTTGTAATTTTAAATAGTAAATGAAAACACATTTGTCAACAGTCATCAAATTGTCTACATCGGCCTGTAAGTCTCATGAATGTGTTGATTTTTACTCAGAAGAAACTAAAAGATGTCATTCATTTCATTTTAGTCTTCAGTGTAGTAAAATGGGGATTCTTTCTCAAAGGAGACCACCTTCTTCCAGAGAGTGAATGTAGGACGCTGGAGAAATAATCTACTAATAAAAGTCCTACTCTGGGGTGGAAATATTTTTAGTTGCAGTCAAACTTTCAGTGTGAATCTGAATGACTCTGAGACTTGATAAATACAGGCCCAGAGTTTATCGGTCTGCTGACTACTGCTGTTGGTTTATTAACACGTGTGTGTGTGTGTGTGTGTGTGTGTGTGTGTGTGTGTGTGTGCAGCGTCCCACCTAACTGGTGTCATGTGTTGACCTGCTGACTGGTTAAGTGGTTGTCATGCCTGTTGGCTGCCAGCTGATGGTTTGCACTGTTTTTGGAGGCTGAGGGCAAATTAAAATCCAAACACAATTACATGGAATTCATTTAGCTGACTCTAATGAGGGAGGAGAGATGGGGAGAGAGAAAGGGAGGAGGAGGACAGAGGGATAAAGGGATGCAGTGTTTCCCCGAGAAATGTTCTGTTAGTGGGTGGAAGTGATGCAGGAATGTTGGTGGTGGTGAAAGTCAGTCGCAAATGTAGATTGGTTTGAAAAGTGGTGCATTTGTGTGATTTTAATGTATGGATCGGAAAAATTGTCTTCCTCTTCCATAATTATTTTCAGAGCCTTTTTAATACAAGAAGCTTACAAAATATCCTTAATCATTTTCAAAATGTTTTCGTTAGTCTTGAGGGTGCCAGGAAACACTCCAGTCTCATACTTCAGAGCCTCTCACCAGCACTTGAACTCAGCATACCAGCAGACTTAAATTAATGTACATTTAAGTTTTTCATACAATCCAGAAATTAATAGAAATTAGTAATTGTCAGGGCGTTAGGATTATTGTTGTTACGTAATTGTTAATGGGGATGGAGATTAATCACTAATGCCTGTAGTAGAGAAACAGTGGGATGAACGGAGAACACAGATGGATTGGAGAGAGGAGAAGGAACAGAAAGAGACAGTAGAGCTGCAACGATAAGTTGATTGATTGATTAGTCAGTTGATAGAAAGTTCATGGGTAACTATTTTGATAATTGATGCAGTCAATCAAACCTGCAAAACGTTTGATGGTTCCACCCTCTCAAAGGTGAGAATTTGTGAGGGGCATTTTCTACTATTTTCTGACATTTTACTGACCAAACGACTAATCACAAAAATATTCAGTAGATTAATCGATAATGAAAATAATTTAGTTAGTTACAGTTCTAAATACTGTGTGTGAGAAGATCAGAATCACACAGCCAGACTTTCAGCATTAAGTCTGTTCCACAGTGCTCTTATGTTCAGGAGGCATTTATTTTGACCAGATAGTTCTTCTGGTTGACATTCAAAACTGCCAGCCACAGACTGTTGCTGTGGTGTGACATTTTTGCTGCAGTAACTTCTGAAATGAAGCAACAGAGCTTACGAAATAGATCTTTGCAGGTCTGCACAGTTTCTAGTAACAGAGACATAATTTGGTGTAATCTGGTTGGGTAGGGTCCCGTTGTATTGCCACACCTATCAGATCTGTGTGTCAATAAGTTAAATACCTTAATAGATCCTAGCGGACTCTATATTAGTTCTGATTACGTGGTGCGTCATCATCATCACAGGAGAAAATAGTGTTTTTGAGGTGAGAAGAGTGTTGAAAAAGTGCATGTAAAAATGACTTCTGAAATGCACTTTCCACCATGGCTGCTCGTTAACTGGTGGAGTATCATGTTGCTGCCAGTGTCGCTGTTCTCTCTATTTGGGTCTGTTCAGGTCGAGCACATTTAACAACAACAACAACCCTTTAAAAACGGAGTTTAAAAAGTGCTTTGACAGACAAGGCATAGTAGAAACAGGATATCCAGAGGGCAATATAACAGCAGAAAGCCAAACAAAGCAAGACACAAAAATTATGACAACTTAAAAACAATGGACATGACAAAGGAAATAAAAACAAATGGAAACAATAAAAGCAATAAAGAGACGAATAAAAGGACAACATGACATAAAAGCAAGTCTATAAAGATGAGTTTTAAGAAGTGATTTAAAAGAAGGCACTGATTCTGCGAGCCTCATCTCCTCAGGCAGGTCGTTCCACAGTCGAGGGGCCCTTAAGATTTAAGCCTCGACTTTGGAACAACCAGAAGGGCCCCACCTGAGGCTCTAAGGCTGCGAGGTGGCTCATATGGGGTCAACATTTACATTATGTAGCTTCCTGCCAGACCCATACATGCTTTATAAGTGATCGGTAAAATCTTAAAATACAGAGAGAGAAGCCAGGACTGGGGTGATGTGATGTCGTCTGTTAAAACCAGTGAGAAGCCGAGCTGCTGCATTCTGAACCAGTTGGAGGCGAGAGAGTGACTTTTGGTTTATGCTAGAAAGGAGGGAGTTACAGTAGTCTAGTCTAGAGAAGATAAATGCGTGAATAACTCTTTCCAGGTCAAGTGTGAAAGCATTGGTTTAATTCTGGAGATGGTTCTTAGTTGGAGGAAACAGGATTGGACAACTTATTTTGATTTGTGGTTTAAAGCTTGGATCAGAATCAAACAGTACCCCAAATTTCTGGCAGTGGGCTTCACATTTGCAGACAAGGGACCAAGGCTATTCTCAGTGAGATTAATGGGGTTTGGGGGATTGAACAATATTATTTCTGATTTTGAGTTATTGAGTTGAGCAAAAGTTGACATCACTGAGACAATCTAAAACAGCATCTAGGCTTTTTGGGTCACCAGGTCTCAGGGGAAGGTATATCTGTGTGTCGTCTGCGTAGTAATGAAAAGAAACGTTGTGATGCTGAATGATTTGGCCAAGTGGAAGCATGTAGAATTGGACCTTGCGGTACACCACAGGTAATATGAGTTGTAAAGGATGAGTAGTTACCTATGGTGCAGTGTCTTTGATGCCAACCCAGGTTTTAAGACGGTCAATTAAAACGGCATGATCTACTGTGTCAAAAGCTGCACTTACGTCTAAAAGAATTTAAATTGCGCTCTCCCCCCGTCGGCTGCTAAAAGGAGGTTATTGGTTACCTTGAGGAGGGCAGTTTCTGTGCTATGTAGATCTCTAAAACCTGACTAAAACTTCTAAGATGATGATGTTATTATTACTTATCATCCTTGGGTATATTCGGACCGTGTCTGGTTGTTCTTTGGTCCATTTCGGATTGTGTCTTTCTTTTTGAAAATGAATGTATGCACATCTGGTTTGGGTAGGTAGCTAGTTTATGTTTAAAGCCTCAGCTACGAACGTAACCTGTGTAGGGACGCCGTAACCCTCTAACCCTCTAACACACAGGTATAAACCCATCTTAAAGGATAATTCTAGTTTATTTCAATTAATTAATCATTTAAGTTAATTATGATGTCACTATACTTACGAAATTAATATCTGAGATGTGGAAACACAGTAATCAGACAGGTTGTTTAAAAAAACGTCCTGGTTAGACAAACTTATTTAGAAAAGAAAATGAAGGCCAACAGTAAAATTATTACCCAAACTGTCTATTGCAATCATCCATAACAGCTTACATTTCCACTTCCTGCTTCAACTTTGACCTACCGTACTTACTGTAGTTGTGTGCACACAGTGTTCTAGTGCAGTAGAAATGATGGACAAAAATACCAAAAGAAGACTCAAATTGTAGTAAACCAGAATTATTCTTTTGAGAGAGATTTACAGAATTGACTGAAGTCTGTCTGAACTACTGGTGGACTGCCAGTGTGACCAGTGCTTCATAGTTAGTCAGCTGGGATTAGTGCAGAGTGAGAAAATGACTGCTGCTGATGGACTATGTCTCCTCAAAATGAATTTTGAGCCAGCCCTCTAACGCTGATAAATGAGGAAATGAAGCAACTGTGATTCAGCATAAACCCAAAGTTCATTTGTGGTAATGAAAGGGACTTCCTGTATGATTTATAAGGTTCAGGTATTAAAATTACTTTGGGAGATCAAACACTGACTGACATCAGGCAACAACCTGTAACCGACAGAAAGATACTGGGAACTCCTCTGAAGGCCTAGTTTACTTGTCCCCTGAATTTAAGTATGGGGAAAGAAGAGATGGACAAGTAGTTTCTGTAGCAGGTGAAAGTGTTGAGATCTCACAGACGCACTGATCAGCAGCTTGTAAATGAAATGAAAAAACCCCACAGATCTTATCAGACATTTCACAATTTACCAGCTTCTGTCACTATTTGAAAGGACCATGCTTGCTTTTCATTTGTTTGTTTTTTAAATTTTACATTTTTACTATCCTTTTCATGTAAATGCACTTGTTCGAATGGCCTAACACAGCCAGCGCCTTGCCTCATTATGTTACATTTCGCTGCGACAAAAGTTGAGTCAGGTTAAACAGTTTTGCTTATTTTTGGTGTAGCCTCTGCATTGAGACCCCTGCTGTGCAAATACAGTGGTCCCATTCAAAGGAACATGGGGGGCTGTTTTTTATTTTTTATTTTTTTTCATGCCATGCTGTTGTCTGTCTGAACATGGCTTCAGTGTTTTACTTTCCATTTTATTGCTGTTGTCACTTGATTATTACTTCAACATGTCAACATGTCAAGTGCTTTAATAAAAATCATGTGTCAAAAACAAGTGACACAGACAGACGACTGAGACTGAAACTAAACCAGCAGTCTGCTGCTCACAGGTTGATGACGTCATGTTTTTTGTGTGTGTGTGTGTGTGTGTGAGAGAGAGAGAGAGAGAGAGAGACATACTGGGCATAAGTGTGTGAGAGCCATATGTGAGGTATGTGACGCATAGTGTGTGTGTGTGTTGTTGCTGGGTGAAAAGCTCTATAGTTAGGTCCCTCCCTGTCTCCAGGTTACCATGGGGACAGGCGGTAACTGTCTGTCTGTGTGCGTGTATATAGCTATCATGATCTGTGAATTGGTATCTTTTTGTAGCACACTGCAGTCGGATAAACAGCGAAGTCAACCAGTCCGTCTCAGCATCTCTGTCTCCCTAGTGTTGCTTTTTCTTCCTTCAGTCCCTCCTTCCTCTCTTCAGTGTTCAGTCTGTCTCTCTCTCTCTGATAATCGACAGTGGTTTTCAGTTATTACGGAGAGCTGATGAATGAAACTCCTGGAACGACAGGCAGGCAGGCAGGCAGGCCGGCCTCTGGCATTCAGATCACTGTGTGTGTGTGTGTGTGTGTGTGTGTGTGTGTGTGTGTGGTGTAGTGTAATGTATACCTTACTGTGTCTGTGTGTGTTCTTGCATCAGGTTTATGTTTGTATGTTCTCCTGTACATGTGCAGTTTTTTGGCTAGTGTGTTCAGTTTCCTGTCTAACGTACGTGTGTGTGAGTGTGTATTCACTTCATTTCTATGTCTGTGAATATATAATTGATTTCAGCATATGTGTGTTTTCTGAATATGTGAATGAAACTGAGTTCCTGCTGTTTTGTGTCGTGGTTGTTGTTGATATTGTCCTCGTGGATTCAGGCTATGTGACTGTCTAAGTGCTTTTAAATGACGTGAAATGTTGCTGTATTGTCAGTATCATTATATATTATCATTGTATATTTCTGGGCTGTGGAATTACAGTATGGCCTCAGGATTCAATTATGAACCACTAGTCACACGGCCCTAAGTACTGACGGGAGGAGAGAAATGATGAGTTCATTGTGAATGGAGGAACAAATACATTAAAAAAATCTGAATCAACAAATAACCGCTGTACTGACGGGAGGAGAGAAATGATGAGTTCATTGTGAATGGAGGAACAAATACATAAAAAAAAAAAAAAACTGAATGAACAAATACAAATAACTACTTTTATCTATTGTGTATCCATGGATATATTAATGGAGCTGGATAGTCAGTCAGCATTGCTGCTAGTTTGTCCCGGTGGCCAAGTGTAGTACTGCAACAAAAAACAACAACAACAACAAAACATGCAGTTTAGAAAGCATTTTCTTCACAGACTGCAATTATTAAAGATGTTTTGACAGGATGACTGTTGACAAGATACCCTGTAAGCCAGACAAGGTCAATTATTACTCCTTTTTAGACAATACACATTTCAACAACCTCCCCAGAGCTTAGAAAAGCTGTTCATTCTCCTTTAAAAATTTTTTTTTTTTACATAATGTCATCTCAGTGCAAAGTCTATGGAACACGCCCAGGGGTTCAGGGATAGACACACTAATGAACATGTTTTGTGTGTGGCATAATAGGGAGGCAAACCAAGAAGAGAAAAATATTTCTGCGTATGTGCTGGATGATAAAAGACCCTTGGCGTCAGACCTAAGAAACATCAATATACCGTCAAAATGTGTAGGTGCTCTTTAGCTCCATCAGCGGCGTGACTCCCAGGATAGCAGTTCCGGTCTGTCCACCACTTTGGTCCAGACTGAAATAGCTCAACAACTATTAGATGGACTGCCATCCAATTTTGCACATTCATTCATGGTTCCCAGAGGATGAAGTCTGCTGACTTTGTGATGCCCTGACTGTCCATCTAGCACCGTTACCCAGTTGAAATTTACATTTGTCCAATACTTTGGACCGACTACCTGCAAAACTACTGACATTCCCATCAGCCTCAGCTGTACTTTGTGTTGAGTGCTAATTTGCAAATGTTAGTATGCTAACACGCTAAACTAAGATGGTGAACATGATAAACATTCTACCTGCTAAACATCAGCATGTTCATCTTCTCATTGTGAGCATGTTAGCACGCAGATATGCGCATTTGGCTGAAGTACAGTCTCTCAGAGATGCTAGCATGGCTGCTATTATTATTATTAATCATAATCTGAGAATCATGTTTGTTTTGTTTTTTTCAAAACAAGCAACAAAACACAGTACAGGAAAAAGCTAACACTGTGTGTCTGGAGGGGCTCAGCTTCTTACAAAATTAAACAAGTGACTGTAGCTAACCAGTTAACCTGCATACAACTCAATGCATTAAATACCTTTAAAAACTGACTAGTGGTTGGTATATTGATATATCATGAAAAGACAGCATTATTATTGTATTGAATGTATCATCATCTCCTTCCTGCTGGCTGATCGTGACATTCTGGACATGGCAGCTCTTAGCTGCTGTCATATGGCACTAGTATGATGTATAGTTTGAAAATTACTACTGACGGTTGTGAAATTTCCTTATGAGCTGCAGCTGAATGTTTACTATCATCCCGTATCACATTTTTTCTCTCCCTTCTGTCAGTGTCCTCAATGATTTTAAGTTTCTACTTTATTTCAATGAGTATAATAGTCTGTCCATGTCTGTTGTTTTTGTGACATTGTTTTATCGAATTCTTCACATGGTTCTCACCGGCTGTGTTTGTATGTGTCAGTTCTACCTGCAGGACACTAAAAGCAGCAATGGGACGTTCATCAACAGCCAGAGGTTGAGTCGCGGCTCGGAGGAGAGTCCGCCCTGCGAGGTTCTCTCCGGCGATATCATTCAGTTTGGTGTCGACGTCACTGAGAACACACGCAAAGGTACATGCACTTACAAAATATATTAAAGTTCTAGTAGTTTTAGTACACACAAACACCGCTTATATTGGACAAATTTTGTGTTATGCTGAGAGATGGAAAATTGAAAGAATCAAAGAAACATGGTCATGGTGAGTTAGAACAGAGAGAGGTTTTTCCTTCATCTGCCAGCCTTGTAGTTGATCATGCACACATACAACCCTGAAATAATTACACTTGATTAACCCTCAAGGGTACCTTAGGGCTTATTTTGCTTAGGTCATAGACTACATAGTGCTGTTCGCAAACACAGTGCAGAGCAGATATTGAGGTCAAATTTTCAGCTCCACTAATATCCCTTTCGTTCTGAGACCCAATGTGCATTCAACCTCCATTGGAGAGAAATACACAGGATCACATTAGATAAAATAAGCACCAAATAAATTTAAGTTGTAGCTCCTTTTCTCTGGAAGACTGTAATAAAGCCATGTGTGTTGGCAGGTTTTAGTTCTTCAACTATAAGTCATGTGTACTTTACTTTTTTGCTGATCATCTATCAGTGCATGCTATACAGTTTTATATTTTTAGATGCATTTTTCCTACCGTTCTGGGCACCCGTTGGTTTCCATTCATTAACAGTATGAAAATGAATTGACAGGCTCTTGAAACGTGCTTGAGTTATATCAGTCAGCACCTAAATTGCATTACCACAAAATGATAAAGTAACTTTGACAAAGTAACACACGTAACATTAATTACAATAGATTGCACAATTCAAGCAAGTTTGTAGAGACAGCTAATAGATTTTCATACTGTACGGAAATAAATTAAGTCCACATGGAGTTCTTGTTTGTACTATTCACGATGGATTGTCTAGTTCGAGCTGTTCTTAGACAAGTCTTGATTTTTTATTTTTATTTTAGTGAGCTGTCCCAGACACGATAAGTCTTCAAACATACGTGATTTTTATCTTCGCCAAAAACAAGAAGCTGGTTTCAAGATTATTCCATCTCGTGTGAGATCAGTTGTTGAGGTTTTGCACCCCCACATCAACATGACAACACTTTGGGGACAAAGTCTTATAGTGGGAACAGTTAAGCAGTTCTGAGATTTTGAAAGTCTTGTAGTCTGGACTTTTCCATAGCTGGTGGGTGATAGTGTTATTCAGTACTTCTCTACACATTCACTGATGATGGTGAACCTTATTGCAGAACTCAAATTTCTCCCGCCATGACGTTGACTCAGAACTGGTAACCAGTACTGAAGGGCTGTACATTAACGTGATGGCTGTCTGTCTGTTTTTCCAGTCACCCATGGCTGCATCGTGTCAACAATCAAACTCTTCCTACCTGATGGGATGGAGGCACGCCGCCGAAGCGAGTAAGCATTCTCATTGGTTAACACTGAGCCATGAATCTTTCATATTTACGGCTTGAATGACAGATTGTGATTTGTTAATGCTTGTTAATGCAACATTATCATTGGACAGAATGAACCAGTTAGTGGTGGTATTAATAGTTCTCTGGTTACTGTAAATAATGCTGTTACTTCCTGTATGGCTGCTTATAGACACGCACACACACACCAAATTCCTGCTTGCATAGTGATGTGATTAGTGTCAGTCTAGTTGTTGACATGGACAGCCATTTTGTTAAAAAGCTGAGAGGGAAATGGTGTTTCATGTTTTTGATCTTTGCGATCGACCATTTGAAAACTATTGCTGGTGTTGGTCAAGTGGTCATTTGATGTTTACATTAATTCACGCTGAGGGCTGGAGAATGTTCACAAATTGTAGTACCACAAACGTGTGTGTGTTCAGTTAAATGGGCCGTAGCAGACCAGTAGCTGACCCAGCATGGAACTTCCTACTGTACTGGGAGTCCCACCTGTGTGTGTGTGTGTGTGTGTGTGTGTGTGTGAGAGAGAGAGAGAGAGTGAGTTTGTAATTGGCTACAGTAGATACCATGTGGAATCTGTGTGTGTGATGCCGGGGCACAGTGCCATGGTGGGCAGTGCCATCTGCTGCCCTGCTGTCCGGCTTTCAGTCTGCAAAACACAGACGAGCATCCTGACCTGCATGAATACAGGCGGAAATAAAGAGTTCTGGGTCTGCTCTGCTCCTGCTGTCTGTGTTGGCAAACGAAGAGTTGATTTCTAAAACTCCATGACCATTTACATGTTTCAGGATATTTTAGCTCTATTTTTGGTGAACTTCTGAGAGAAGTATCTGGCTCTTAAAGAGCAACTAAACCCCAAACGAAAGCTGCCACCATATATGTCACCTGCCTCTAGATCAGCCAGTAGCAAAATTGAATTGCATTAGCCGTGTTTGAACCTGGAGAGGGCAGTCGCTATGCATATAAAACACAATATGTAGAATTCAAATACTTTACCCTAAAATGTCAAGATCTGGACCTGAATCCATCAACAACACTACTAAATACCCATATACATTGGTTTTCAGTTGAAAAAAGTGGTTTGGGGGTTTAGTTACTCTTTAAGCTGCTAACTGCTCCACTATGTTCATTAGCTAGTTGTTAAATGTGTCTGTTTGCCGTTTGGTTCGGAGCAGGTAGTGTACAGTGGGTTTTTAGAGGTTTTTAGCTGAAAACGATGCTATGAGAGTGAACCCAAACAGTATAGTTGTGGGCGCTACAGCTAAACAATGAGCTGAAACTATAAATCTCTGTATAGCCGAGGGGAGCTGCAGATTCGGGTGATAATTCTCTGTAGGTTCATCACTACGAGCAACCCCTTTCACATTGTCACAATTTTCACAGTCATTTGATACATTGTTATAATAAAAATTTCGATTTATAGCCACTTTAAGAACGTGAGCATATCTACATGGTCAGGGCCAAGTCGTATGCAACAACTTGTTAAAAATTTGGCAGGTCAGTTTTGCAAAGGTTTGATGTTGACAGGAAGAATGGTCAAATATGCAGCAGCCGTGAGCTGGTTAGATGAAGACTGGTGGCCAGTTGAGATGAACTCAAACCTCCAACACATAACCAAGACAGACATTGGAGTCTTGCTGCATTGCCTCACAGTTTATCCAAATGAAATGGAAATTCAAAGACCAGCTACTGAAAACATCTGCACAGATGCAACTGATGTCTCAGGAATAAACAAATACTACCGGGCAGAATTACAGTTTAATATAATCTTCATAGAATCAAAATATTATTGATTAATCTAACCCATTAACTGTCAATCGATCATTACTTAATTAAACATCCCTTGTAGGGACGGTATGGAGTAAATTACACCATCATAGGCTTACATATCAGTGGTGCCATGTACAGTCACAAATCCACATATGGCAATAACTTTCACCAACATAAATGGACATTTTCTTTATCGAGGACAGCCCCACTTATTGTATTTAATTCTATGCAGCTCTCTCTCTATGAAATGCAGCTGGAGAGAGAGTGATGTGAAGCTAAATCAGATTTATTAATACCTGAAGAATGTTTCTGTTACGCTTCTATTGCATTAGCCATCTGGAAGTCTGCCAAATACAGCTTTATACAGTCGCTTTCTACGTGTGAGCTAAGCACCTGTATTTATACATGAGACAAAATCGGTGTCCTTTGAAAACTTGATTCAGTGTTATCTTTCATTACAACTGTAGGTGTGAACCTGAAAACTCAAAAGAATAGTTAACAGTCAGAGGAACTTAATAAGAAAATCTTTTCTGAAAAGTTTAATCTTTAGAGCACTTTGCTCTGCCAAAAAAAAGTGGATGCAATGTCTTTTGAAATAGCTGCAGTCTTAGCTCCCTGCAGCCACTTCCATTACATTTTATGTAAAGGGGGGGGCAGTGTGTGAACAGTGTGTGAACAGTGTGTGAACACACCCATATTATTGTGTTTTCCATTTAATGCAAAACACCTGCTGTGACTTCACTGATTGGGGTGTGGCCAGAAATGTTTGAAAACGTGCAGCAGCAGCTCTCTTCCTCTGTGTGATTCAGTGTGGAGTCATTCTTTCACATTATTATTAATGTGGTGACACACCGAGAGGAGAACATGGAGGACAACACAAAAACAACCAATTCACAAGTTGGAGCAAGATGTAAATTAAAGCTCCAACTCTGCTTAATTTAATGTCTCACAGTTCCAGTTTCTGTACAGGAAACATGCAACTTCTTTTATCTGGTGAAAAATAATTCTACCAGGTAAAAATATGTCTCTGAAATAACAAAGTCAGACCTGTAGATGTTACACCTCCAAAGTGTTTCAGGTTTATCCAGCATTGTTTATCTCCAGTCGTTGTTTTGTTAATGACAATAGCTTTCTTTTGTTTCCCTTATCAGTCTGTTATCACCTGCCATATTTTCTTTAAAACACCCACACTCTCACACATACTCATGGTCCAGTGGTTAGAGAGGATGTTTCATTTTCAGAACCATTGCTTAGAAAAATGATAACTCAGCCCCCTCATGCAATGGCAAGTTAGTTATCCAGCACACCTTTAGCGTCCCACAGACCATAAAGGCAGTGAAGGCGCATACACAGGGAGGAGAGTTTGTTTCCTCACAGTGAGTGCCAGGAGGGGTGGAGCTACAGTAACTTGCACAAGTTAAAGGAAGAAAATCTTGCTCAGAGGAGGGGAGGAGCAAAGAGTAGAAAGAAAGAAAGTTTGTGTTATGGGATGACTTCACTCACACTGTGGAAAAGTAGCGAGGAATCAGCTGCTCGGTCTGAAACTAGAAAAGAAAATGAAGTAAGGGAGGAAGGATCCATTTTCCCACACGAGTAGCTGAGTCAGGCTGAGATAGAGGCCGAACAGTGAACTTTGTCCTGTGACAAATCACCAGCTGACACACACAGGAAGAAGACCTGACAGGTAATGTCTCTGCTGTCCAGAATCTGAGCCAGGTTATTTAGGCTCAGACAGTCCTGATGAGGCCAGGACAAGCTGCTGATTGATTGTTCATCTGGCTTTATAGCTTAAATCTATTAAGATTTTAAGATTTGTGTTTACAACACAATGTGAGGCGTGAACTGTTAATTGTATCTGTTAAAGGGCCCTGAATGATCTACATCCTGTCAGAAAATGAAGCTGGAAGTCTAAAGTGCTTGACAGTTGTTAGAGAGCAATTTCTTGTGGGGTGTTCCAATTACTGTTGCTGTCTGCAGGTAAATGCATGGGACCAAACCTGAAGCAGCAGCTGTGTGGAAAGCATCCTTTACTCTTTTGTGGTTTCTTATATACAGTAGTTGTTGCTTTAAAAACAGCCAGTCTTTCTGTACAAATCTGTGGCAAGTAGGGAGGTCCTCCTGGATTGGTCAAAGTGTCCTCCAGAACTAGGGCTAGGCATCGTTTGAAATGTTTTGATTCTAGTGTCCATATGTTTTGGTATCAACTGAGCTGCAAATAAGGATTATTTTCATTATCGATTTCATTATCTGCCAATTGTTTTTATGATGAATCTATTATTTGTTTAGTCTAAAAACATTCCAGAAAATGTTGAAAAGTGCCCATCACAATTTCCCAGAATCCAAAGTGACGTGTTCAGTTAAAAAAAAAAAAAGCTAATTTGTTTACATCCAGTATGAGGGATAATATAATGTATAATATAAATATAATATAAATAATATAATATAAAGGCAAATACACTAAAGTCCAACATTAAGATTGGGCCCTCACTTACATGTCAGACATTTCAAAGATAATTACAAAACAATAATAATCACAATAATCATAAATAAAATGTAAATAATTATAGTAAAACATTTCTCTGCTTTTCAAAAGGGTTCCCTTATAGTCATGTTCACATCATATTTTCATTATTTGTATATCATTGTCAAATTCAGAGATAATTCACATGAAACAGACCAATCAAATAATAAAAGGAGTTCAGATAGTTCAGGCAACTGCAGAGGACAACTAATATTTATAGCTTGCCCTCCACATTCATCACATTACTTAAATCTACATTCTCCATATATTGTATAAAGGACCCCAAAAGAGCGATTGTGTACCTTCTGAATAATGTAAGTAATCTTATCCAGAGGAGGAGTTAAGGACAGTTCTTTAATCCAATTAATAAACTTTGGTCTTCTTCCAAGAGAGAGAGAACTCTTTTTGCAAGCAATGAACAAATATATAAAGCTCTAAAGATTTACAATGATATAAAACAGAGGAAAGCACCATATCCTCACATTTGAGTTATTAGTTTAGTAGTTATTAATCGATTATCAAAATTGTTGTTGCGTTTCTGTCGATTGACTAATCGATTGATCCACCAGTGGTTTCAGCACTAGTATTGATACCAAAATGATCTAAACACAAGAAGCCTTACAGGAACTTTGTCTAAATAAGATGGTATAAAATTGGCAAAATCTTGATTTTTATATCAGGAACTTTTACAGAAAAGAAAAGTAAGTAAAGAAGAGGACGAATCTGATGAGACATTTGATGCCAGCTTTTGGTACTTGACCGTTTTTTGATAGTCGGTGCTACAGACATATTTCAGTCAGTGCCAAATATGCATTGAGATTTGATGCTGAGCCATATTTGGGACAGGTCAAAATGTTCTCCAAGTCAGCTTTATGTCTCCTCCACTACATGTCTGTGTGCGGTGGTAGAAATATCCGAGCAGGTCACACATGGAAACTCCTGCCAGTGTTTTCCATCATCAGTCCCTGCTGGACTGCTTGCAAAACAGACTCCGCTAGATCTGATGTGGATGACTGATTCCTGTGGACCAGCTGCGCTTTGTGTGTGTGTGTGTGTGTGTGTGTGTGTGTGTGTGTAGGTAGAGTTGATGTTCTTGTGAGCCACAGCTGAAGAGCTGTGAATTTAGGTCATGTTATGCTGTGGATATTTTCCGTCTTTTTAAAAATGGGTTATTTTGGAGCAGTGCTGGTCTGGTTCTTGCAGTCAGTGTTTGATGATGACTGAAAATGCGTGATTTGCGTGATTTGCTTGATATAGACAGAATCTGCTGTGAAGCTTTAACTTAAGTTCAGTTTTCACAACACCCTGAAGTTTGAGCCTCAATGCAGCAAAAGTCTGCTGCCAGACTACATGAGGGGACACTGTGGTTAGGGTCTTAAACCCGTAGAACACTAGGATGCTCAAGCATTTTTTCCATTGTTGTCCCACAACCGCTTACTTCTCTCGCCTGCCAAACCTTTGAGCAGCTAAAGGTTAACATCAACAGGACGATGCTAATATGCTGATGTTTAGCAGGTAAAATGTTTACCATGTTCACCATCTTATTTTAGCGTGTTAGCATGCTAACATTTGCTAATTGGCACTAAACACAAAGTATGACTGAGGCTGATGAGAATGTCATTAGTTTTGCAGGTATAATGCATAAATCAAAGTGTTGGACAAATTACTTTGGGCAAAAAAGTTTTGACGTGATGATGGCACTAGAAGAAAAGGGAGGGGATTACCAAAGGTTATTACAATTCATCCTGAGGGGAACATGAATGACTACCTATCCAATAGTTGTAGATGCACTTCACAAAAAACCTCAGATGTGTGAACGTCATGGTGGCGCTTGATGTAATGAGGGGATCTCTAAAATCATTAGGATACATTGTCTGGGAATCGTGAATGTCTGTACAGATTTTAGGCAACCCATCTAACAACTGTTGAGATATTTCATTGTGGACCAAAGTGGTCGCCCAACTGAACGACAGACAGACCAACATTGCGTTGCTAGCATGCCTAAATGAGGTCGGTCCCACTTCTGCCTTATTTAATGACGTATATCTCAAACACCCCTGTGGTAAAATACAGTGGCAACGCGAGTAAAAACCTAGCAATGTGTTCTACCTCATGAGTTCAGATTGTGTGACGTTACAGGTTGTCAAATTCCTACTATGGAAAAGGGTTATTTGATTCATATGAATGAATCGGCAAATAAAAAATCTAATTATGAACAGGAGGCCTCCTGCTGTGATGATGCTGTTTGAGTGACAGAACTGCTGCCGGCTGTGGTGATAAATAAGACATTATGCACAGTGATTGCCCTGGTGATGAAAATTAAAGCGTGACAGACCGCTGTGACTGAATGAATGTAGCAGAAACAAACTGTTGGAACCACACAGTATGATGGAGTCATTAGGGACAAGAGTCTTCCTCAGAAAGTCCCACCACCAGTGTCTAGTAATCAGAAAGAAGTTGGAACAAAAAAGTGCTTAATTGCTAGTATGCAGCTGGAAAAAGACAAAAATGCCACTAAATATCAAATCAAGATGGCAAAAAGTGCTCTCTAGAAAAAAGTTAACGTGTTATCCTGTGTGTACTTCAAAATTACAGCCAGTTTCATTCTGTCTGTCAAGTTTTAGTAACCCCCTTTGCAAAGTAGTAACCACAGGAAGTAACATTAATTTATTAATTTTTACAATGTGAAATGTAGCTTGAAATTATCTGCTGTCACAGCTCACAGAGACTTATTAAAAAAAACTAGATTTTTTTAAAAGATAAAGTCTTGTACCAAATGAGACTGGGAAGTTTGTAAGACGATGAGGATTATTTCCTGGAAGGTACTTGCAATTCCTCCTGAGTGTCAGGTGATCAACAGGCAGCAGAGCTCAATGCAGCTCTGATATGAAAACACTTAACTCAGCACAGTGAAATCAGGATCAAACAGAGAGTCTCTGGTGTTTACCGTGATTGATGATGTTGATCTCTGCAGAGAACCTGCACTGTGGGTGCTAAATGTAAAAAAAAAAGTCCTTTTTAAAATTATTGGCTTATCCTTTGAAGTGTATTTTATCCTATTCGCTTACCTAAGCTTTGGCCTTGAGTACAAAGCAGCAATCATTAATGAAAGTACTCTTCCCTCCCCACTCCTTTATTTTCTGTCTGTCTCTGCCTTTTTAGATTAATAAAAACTGCCAGGATTTTAGTACTAGCAAACATTTATTTTTTCTTTTCTTTTGTTTGTTTCTTGGTGTCTCTATTGTTCTAAAATTGTTTGCATCAGTAAAACTTAAGGAATGTCTTAGTGAGTAAAGACCTTAGCAATGTGTAAATCAGTATTTCTAAGGGACCAAGGCAAGCAGAATATTTAAATCACCTGACGATCCTTTACTGTGGGCATGACTGTTTTATTTGTGTCTGCAAAAATGTGTTTCAGAACTAGTAGTCTTATTTGGTCATTTAGTCTAATATTATTTGCATAATGTTTTATAATTTGATGTATATTGTGTTCTTTTGTGAAATGTAGTTAATGGTACTCACAGTTTATAGGAATGTCTTGTTAAAATCTTGATGTTGGTTTATCAAGGTTATTGTTGACGCCCGTCAATGTCTGAGAGTGGAGCCTACATACTATAACTCTTATACCATACCAGTTTACATCATTATTAAACAGCGTTTTGATCAACATTCAGGTCAGATATGTTGACAATCTATTACCTCGTTTACCAAACAGGTTATATACATTAGCTAGCTAGTAAATATTTACAGCCACTATCTTCCTGAACCAACTAACAGCTAACATCTACGTTTGTGCTGCAAACCATTTTAATTAAGTGTATTTATGAGATTAAATCTCCACTTAGTAAACATATTACAAATAGGATAAGGTTGAGCTACAAACAGCTGGTGCAACTGGCTCCTGATACACATGAAGAAATTATGACAATATGAATACACAGGCAGCACAGTGGTACAGTGGTTAGCACTAGGTTCAAATGCCTATGGGTGTGGTCTGCTCTCAACTAAGTGGTCTGGTAGGTTGAATGGTTATCTGTATTTGTCAGCCCAGTGACAGACTGGTGACCTGTGTGTACCCCACCTCTCGTCCAGTGTGAGCTGGGATAGACTTGTGTTATTTCCTCATAGTTGTTGTAGGAGCTGTTGCAGTCTGCAACTCTCCTGCTGGTTTGTAGTTACACATTAACAGAGTCAGGTTATATTTTGCCCAGAGTTAAGTTTACCTTCATTCCTGAACTCTGACTGTTTCCAGGTAAATTCTGGATTATCTTCACCCCCACTAAAACAAACCTGTGTGACCTTGTGTTGCTGTAGAATACAGTACTTTGGATAAATATCTCCACTGAATGGCTGATGTCATGTTCATGCAGGGCAGAAACTGAGGGTGGCCAGTTTTTCCCACAATATGGGTAGAAATGTGGCTTCACATCTGGTGTTGGTTCAGTGATGTGTGATCAAAAACTCTTTTAATCTTTTTCTAATTGTTTTTAATTTGCTCTGATGCGTTAAATCAGAATTTTCAGTTTTTTAAATCACCATCCATGCAACTACAGTCATAACTCCTAACTGTGTCCATTTGATTAATACAGAAGAGAAAATGGTGGAAACAACTCACTATGATTAATACACATGGTTTGCACTAATCTAACAGGGGAATAACAGGACCATCTGTGTTATGTCATATAAAACACCTGGCCTGTGCTACAGCACACTGTCTGTGAGGAAACGAGCCACCTTGTGGTTGTCATCAAATGTTTGGTATTCTTGCTTAAAAATGGCTCAAACAATGAAACGACTATTAAAAAAGTTGCTGGTTAATTTATTTCGATCAGCTAATCAATTGACCAGTCATTGTAGCTCCAAACTGCACTGCTAACAAAATAACATGGAGAACATGACAATTATCCAGAGTCTGTGGTACATTTGAAAATATGTAAAAACTGAATTATTCTGCACTGTTAAGTTTTGTTGATCAAATATTTTTGTTGCTTGTTGGCTGGTTAATTTAATTCAATGGCATTCTGTACATAGCTAAATAAACTGAGCTAATCTCTGTAGTTTACATAGCTGCCATACATTCAAGAAGAGACCTCAGTTCTTGTTATACGGGTTGTGAAAATACTGACAATTACACCTATTTGAAAGAGTTGCGTGTTTAAAATAAATGTCATGATTAACAATAAATATATAGTGTTCTATCAGCACTTCAGAGTTTGAGAGTGAATTGATTGATTGGACTTTTATTATTTTTTATATGATTTAAAAGTATACAAATTTATGATTCAGTTTCAACCTTTAACCAGTGAAATGACAGCTGTCAGCAACAGCAACTTGTGATGGATGAAATTGACAAAAAGGTTTAATGCACCTAAATCCTTCTTGATCATCAGGCTCTTACCCATCTTCCTCCTGAAAGAAGATCATTGCCAGCATTGTAAAGAAAAGCTCATTCTTCTGTTTTTCAAATTTGTCTGTGCTTTTCTTGCTACATGGTGATCTAAACCTACGATACACTCAGTCTGCGCACTGAGCTCTGCACCTTGCTGATCATGTGTAGAGAGCTTTATGTAATGTACTCTTGGGCCCTGATTGACTGCTACATTATTGGTGCATTGTTGTGATTGGCTGAGCTAGCTAAAGGCAAACATTGTATGACTTGCCATGCGTAAAGCTGTCTACAGGCTCATTCTGCATCTGAAAACTGGCCTCAGGCTTCTCTGTGTGAGGAATCCCTGTTAGCTTATTGACCACTGTTTGATGTTCAGTCACTTCAACACGCTGATTTACACACTTAACAGCCACTGCAGTGTTTACCTGCTGGACTCACCCTCTAGCCTGAAGCCTGTTCAGTGGTTCCTCTGTGCTCATAGCGTTTTGGTTTTGTTGTGACCATCACAGGTGTTGATTGAACTTGACGTTCCTTTTTGAGGCTGTAGTTGTTTGTGTGTCTGTGTGTCAGTTTTTTTGAGGCTCTAGTTGAAGCTGATATTGAGTCTGGGAATTAAGCTAGCCGATTAATCAAATTGGTAAAAGGGGGAAAAAATGAATTAATGGAAAATAAGGAAGTAGAGATTAGATTTCTCACATGAATGACTTTTTGATGTGCTATGATGAGGTTTTTATTTAACAAGGAGGTGAAAAAAAGTGTTACAAGACCTTCAAGAACCATTTTATTTCCTTCTGTCGCCGTGGTTACTCCATGTGTCTTCCATCCCTGCTGTTTCCATGGTGACAAACTGTTTTCTCCTCTCTCTTCCTCTTTCAGTGTCATCCAGGCTCCGTTACCACTACCTGTAGACAAGGTAAGAACAGAAATGTGTGTGGTGTTGTTCTGTCCCATGTGCAAATTGTTTGTCTCCGTCTCAGATTTTGATGTATGCATGCTCCTCAGTGATGGAGCTGAGTTTGTGTGTTGTGTGCAACTAGTCTTTGTGCACGCACACACACACACACACACAGAGTAGAGTAGAGTAGAGTAGTCAGCTGATGGAGGAATGCAGGGATAGCTGCCAGTTTCTTTCATGTGGATCAGGGGGCAGTTTTTTTTCCCACCGTTCACTCGGAGTGCTTTGTGTCTTTAGGTGTCTCCAAAACTATTTAGTCCAATTAAATTGCATTTTTTTGGTCTGCTGCAGCATACATATTTGCTCTGTACATCCCTTGTCCTGTGTTCTTCTTTGAGGAAAAAAAAAACAAAAAACCAAAAGGGAGACATTTATATTTTGTTTTTTTTTTTTTTAGTTTCATGGTTTTGCATTAATTTGACAGAACACTGTTCTGGTAACCGTCAATGTAGATGGAGACCTTATTTCAGTACAGCCAAGCAAATCTTGCATAAAGCAGTAACATCGGTGTTTTATCAGAGGCAGAGCCGATGGTCATACTAACGCTGTGTTCAGACTACTGGTGAGCAACAGGCTACAAGTCATTTTCAATGGAAGCCGGTGACATGAAGCTACAAACTCACGCCCGACACTTGTCGCTGCATGACAGGTGTGGTAGATTCAAAGCTGAGCTGGCCTTTTCAGCGCTCCAATGACGCTGTGAAGCATCAACCAATCATATGTTTTTGCTTCACCATTTCCTTTCCCCTTCTCTCTCCCCACAATTCCTGTTCCATCTATAAAAAAAAAAGTGCTAGTGTGAACATAGCATTAGCCAGATAGCAGCCTGCTACACAACACAAGAACACAATTTGTCTTGTTCTCTGTCCGGAGCTGAAACTGGGTTGTGATACTGTATACAGGAGATGTGACGTTCTCTATATAGGTTGAAATCCTGTTGCTTTGGGGTCACAAGAACAGATTTATAATCTCTTTTACTTGACACTTCCTGATAAATGGAATTTGTTTTACTGTATTTTATTTAGATGTTATTTATTTAGAAATTCTTGTACAGCTGCGTACTGTATCATTTGATATCGTACGGTACATTGCCAGGTTAATTCCAAACTGTCCTTTACCATGCTTTACCATGTTAGGTTTCTCTTCTGCCTCGCCCTTTTCTGTGTTTCCCTCCAACAGTAAAAACAACAGGGCCTCAGTGTAACCTGTCTGAGGAATGTAGGCTAGAGCTGACGGTGTGCCGTGTCTGTGTCAGGGAGGAGCTGTGATTAGATTTGAACCACTTCTCTAACATAATTAAGTGTCCTACAGCAGAATCCTTGCACCTCCCGGGTCTCAAAAGAAAGACACACACACACACACTCAGACACACACACACCCAGGCTGTCACATTGACTTAATGAGGAAATGTATTGAATGCACAGGCAGAATGTGAATGAGTGTAGTTTTTGGACAACACTACATGTAGCTGTGGTTTCACAATAGTTACTCAAAATTGTAGTAGGTCAACATTTTGGGAAATAAGCTTAGATGTTCAGATAGATATCTGTCTCATGTCTACATAGCTGGAGTCAGGACTTAGTTAGCTTAACTTAGCATAAAGACTGGAAACAGGGGGTGTAGCGACTATCCTGACCAGCAGTTAGCCACCCGGCTAGGTGCGGGCAGTCCTTATTTTTGACGTGCTTCAGTGAGTGGATGTCCAGGCAGTATTTACTGTTGTGTGAGGTTCCCATTTAATGGAGATTTTAGTTCACAGCAAAACATGACTTTTATATTGCAAACAAACCTGGTAATGATATCATGACTGGCTTGGCTTTCTGGTGTGGTTGCCTGAAGCGTGCGAGGCGGTAAAAAAACACAAGACCTCCCCATCACCCGTGCATGATTAGACTGTCTGTTACACCTGTGCCCATATAGACTTCACCTACCACACTAACCTATACTGCCACCTGTGGTAAACTTGATATAGGCAACATACACAGACATAAATACACAGCCCTTATGAATGGGGGAAACTGTTAGCCTGGCTCTATCCTAAGTTCAGAAATACAACTACCAACACCTCTAAAGCTCACTAATTACTAATCACTAATTATTTTCATTGTCGATTAATCTATCGGTTATTTTCTCAATTAATCGATTAGTTGTTTGGGCTATAAAATGTCAGAAAATGGTGAAGAATGTCGATCAGTATTTCCCAAAGCCCAAGATGACGTCCTCAAATGTCTTGTTTTGTCCACAACCCAAAGATATTCAGTTTACTGTCATAGAGGAGTAAAGAAACCAGAAAATATTCACATTTAAGAAGCTGGAATCGGAGAATTTAGATTTAGGATTAGATTACTCAAACCGATTAATCAATTATCAAAATAGTTGGCCATTCATTTAATAGTTGACAACCAATCAATTAATCGTTACAGCTCTAGTGAAAAACACAGTTTGTGGTTTTAGGGGAGTTGCTTGCTAGAACTACTGTGCAGGAGATTCAGGGCTCATCCGCAGTGATACTGAATACTGAAACACTGAGTATGTGTGCGCGTGCAGCATATGCTTTTGACCTCTGCGGTATTTTATCTTTTTGTCTGCCTTCAATTCAAACACAAGGCTGAATGAATTCCAGACAACTGTCAATATGTTACCATGGTGTGTGTATGTTTGTGTCTTCTAGGTTGCAGCCAACACTCCCAGTATGTATTCTCAGGAACTGTTCCAGCTCTCCCAGTATCTACAGGTAACACACTGACACCTACTGGCCATTCTGTGAAACTACATTAAAAATAATAAGAGTAAATCCGAGGAGTCAGACATACAAATTGGTTTCATTAGTCATCAGACACATTTTAACACATTTTTGATGTCAGATAGCAAATCATGTAACCTTAACTGCTGTGAACATTTTCAGCATCCACATGAGCAGAGGAGGAACTCTGCAGCATTTCTTTGCAGTGATCTGAGATGACTTTGTCTCATTGATCAGAAATGACCTAATTACACAGTGCAAAGCATATATCATCTGTTCTTCATTACACACAATTCAAAATCATACCAATAAAAATATAAAAACATTATACATTGATACATTATAGTAGAAGAGATCACATAATATTCCTTTTTAAGAAAAAATAATAATCTCTGATTAGGGAAGCACAGAAAAGATCTAAAGCTGCGGAGTAAGTGGAAATGTTTTCTTAAAGAAGTGCAAGGGAATCTTTCCTAAAGACTTAAGTAACCTCCTCTTTTTGATTTGTGAAGGACTTGAATCAAGAACATGTTCCCCTCACAGCCAAAATGATGTGATTTCCTCATAAAACACACCTGATCTATAAAGAGATTTGATGCAAGTTTTCAAAGTAACATGAGTCAACTAACAGACCTACGATCAACGGAGACCAAACAAATACTGCAAAGCTATTTGATATTTAAATGGTCTGAACGATCATGACAGTATAACAAACAGACAAGCTGCACAGACAAGAGTCGCTAGAGCTCACTAGTTAAAAGTAACCAGCAGGGAATTGGCAGCCATATAAAATGATTAACAGGTTGACAGATGCTGTTCATTGATGTGTAACTAATATGACTAATTGAAGTTAACTAATGCACTAATTTTGTATCAGTTTATGAAATGGTTACTAAGTTCATTAAAATTTAAAGCTCTTTTTTACAGAAGAACATATTTAAGAACATATTTAAAATGACACTTGAGACCTTGTTCTCTTCACTATAAATGACCCTGTTGCTTTTGTTCCTCCTGATTTTTCTTATTCGAGTC
Organism: Siniperca chuatsi; assembly: GCF_020085105.1. NCBI lineage: Eukaryota > Metazoa > Chordata > Actinopteri > Centrarchiformes > Sinipercidae > Siniperca > Siniperca chuatsi. Next base: position 6,171,104 of record NC_058043.1, on the reverse strand, counting down.
ATTGATTACCCACCTCTCTCCCTGTCTCTCTCTGCCAGGAGGCCTTACACAGAGAGCAGATGTTGGAGCAGAAGTTAGCCACTCTGCAGCGTCTGTTAGCCAACACTCAGGAGGCCTCAGAGAGCAGCTGGCAGGTAGGAAATACCATTATCATACTTTAGTCCTGTACTGTAACACAGAGAGGTACAAATTTAGGATACATCCTCTAGGTTGTAACTCCAGCTGTTTCACTCTTTCTGGCAGTTTAGCCTTTGGTCAGTTTATCTGTTTAGTAATGTAATGGCAGTGATGGCAGCTGTGTACACATTGCTGTCTGTGTGTTAAAAAGGCTCAGACACTCCTGCATTAATCACTAAATTGAATGCAGTTTATGATGGATTTCTAGCTCTCTGAAAACATGTTTTTCTAAAGTCACACAGATGACATTATATATCTTATATAACAGTCACACACTTAATGTATAGTGATACCGTTTTCTACATTTCTAGCATATTGTGATATTATTGTATTCTGATTTCCCACCTCTGACTTGAACCCCCCATATGTACCTTACGTTCTGATCTCTTATAGGAAGCCTACATTCTGACATCTCAAAAGCACACTACACTGTAATGTACTGTACACATTTTACTGTATTGCTGTGATCACATCATATGGAAATGACATGTTCCAAGTAAATAACATTAATCTCAAAATTAAAATGGTCATTACCACTGGGAATTTTGTTTTCAGTGATTTAGTGTCTGTAGAACAAACAAATGGGCCTCAGTTCAGTGCAAATCTATTGTGTAAGATAACTAAACCATCATTTAATGTTATTTTGATGATGCACACTGTAATCCCCCCCCCACCAATTACCAACTCTGCATGTTTGTCTGTTTTTCCATTGTTCCCCTTTATCTCTTATGATTTGAACAAATATGTTCAACACTGCTGTAAACTGAATTTGTGTCTGTCTTCACCAGGCTCTGATTGATGAAGACCGTCTGCTCTCCAGACTGGAGGTTATGGGCAGTCAGCTACAGGCTTACTCTAAGGTAATACACACACTAATGTGGCTCTGTCAGAATATCTCTTGTTGACAGAAATAACAAATTCTCCTACAATAAATGGATCAAAATTAAATCAAAATTATCATCCACTTTTTTAAAATCCTCTCCTCCTCTATCACAGTCCCAGACGGAGGAAGGGATCCGTAAGGAGCTCTTGGCTCTTCAGGAGGACAAACACAACTACGAGACGACAGCGAAGGAGTCTCTGAGGAGAGTCCTGCAGGAGAAGATCGAGGTGGTCAGGAAGCTGTCAGAGGTGGAGGTAGGACACACATATACATACTGTATGAACACTCATATGATGGTCATTTTGAGACATGGAGCTGTTGTGTTGGTGGAACCAAAGATTTTTGTTTCTACTGCAGCGCTCACTCAGTAACACGGAGGATGAGTGCACCCACCTGAAGGAGATGTCTGAGAGGGGCCAGGAGGAGCTGAGGGAACTCGCCAACAAGTACAACGCCGCCGTCAACGAGATCAAAGAGCTAACTGACAAAATGAAGGTACCTGCACAGACACTGGAATATGGTTTCTGATGTTACTCTGAATGACATAGGATTTAATTTCCCTGCAATAATACTTGATTTATTACCGAATATATTTAATTTAGCAGATTGTTTGGAGCAAAATATGTTTAATATACTGTATGGTGCTTGCTTGCTTTTAAAAAAATGTTTTTAATTTGTTTTTAAACACTAATAGTTTTCATTTTATTACTTTTCTCTCTCCGTCTCATTTTTCTGTCCTGCTCCTCTCCTCTTTTCCCTTTTACTTCCTTCTGACTTTGAATTCTGTCCTCCTTTCTCACTCCCCCCCTTTCTCCCCTCTTGTCTTCTGTTTTTTCTTCTCCTCTCCTCCCTTGATCCTCTCCCTCCTCTGCCGCTCATCTTTTTCTATTTACTTGCTCCTAATACCCCGGCTCTCCCCTGTCCTCTGCCTTATTCCCCTTTCCTGGTTTGTCGTCTCCCCTATTCTTCCCCCTCCTCTATTCCCTCCTCTATCCCCTCCGTCCCTACCTTGCTCGTCCAGGTGGCGGAGGGCCGGCAAGAGGAACTGACCCAGCGGGGAGCGACGGAGAAGAGGGAGTTTGAGCTGCGGATCGAGGAGATGGAGGAGAAGGAGCAGGTACTCCAGGCTCGCATCGAAGCTCTGCAGGCCGACAATGACTTCACCAACGAGAGGCTCGCCGCCCTGCAGGGTACAGACACACACACACACACACACACACACACACACAGTCCTGCCCTAACTTTTAACAAGCTGACACACTGCAAGCCAATCACTTTAACACAAGAGTTGCCATAGCAACCAGTGGCCGGGTCAGAACACGTCTTTGACCAATCAGAGAGCTCGGCTGGGACTTCCTGTCAGTCAACGCTTCTCTCTGCTGTTGTTGTTGTTGTTGTTTACAGTGCGGTTAGAACAGCTACAAGAGAAAAGCATTAAAGAGAACAACAGTCTGGGTGAGTCCACACTTCTCTGGTCTGCTCTGGGACACTCGTCCTCTCCGCCGCTGTTTGTCTCTTTTGTGGCCGCTAACTTCACTTCCTTATCCTGCACTAATGATGCATGACAAGTTCCTGCATGATGTCGACATTACTTCCTGTTGCTCGCTGCTCTCTTCACTCTCTTTGTCTCTCTGTCTGTGACAGTGGGAGTCTGGCTCGTCATCTTCTGTTTTGGTCTTGTTTATGGTAGCTTGATGTCTGGCCCTCAGGTTGTCCTCTGATAGTTTATGGGGACATGTGATGTTAATTTACACTCACCGTTTAACTTAAGAAGTATAATTGCAGGCTTTATTCAGTCAGTATAATACATTTTAAAAATACTGGAGATTAAAAACATACATAAATACATTATATTCTAATATACAAATACACATAAACAAATATATACTAGAGCCCACCAATACTGGCTTTTTCAGGCTGATACCCTTATTGATATTTCGAGAGTCCAAAAAAATCAAATAACAATATATTGTTCAATATTTAACATAAACATGTAGCATAAACAAACATTTTTGACAAATTGTGACCAAGACATCTAGATAAGACATGTTGACCAAAAATATCGGCCAATGTATAGGTCAGGCTTTGATATATACAAGTGAATTTACAGACAAAGTAAGGGTTTTGTTAAATTAATTATGTTCATAGCGTGCAAAGATACAAGAAATGTTAAGGGATTAGTGCAGTGCAGAAATCTGTGATTCTGTTATAAAATGTGTATAGTGTTTAAATAAATGTGCATAGTGTGCAGACGTACATGGAATGGGAAGAGATTAAGCCAGTGCACTGGATGATTTGGATAAACTTTATAGAATGTGCAAAAGTACAATCATTCAGTACAGGTGTTGTCATTGAAATGCAGTGTCTTACTGTTTCTTCACTGTTTTCAATGAGAACCACTAGCTGTAATTAAAGTAAAATCTTGTTCATACTGTGTGATGACACACACAGCATACAGGTGTCTTGTTCAGGGACAATTGGACAGGACACCTGGCTGTATTAAGAGAACTGGACTCTTTGTTTCAAGATGGCATTCCATTCATACGCTGAAAAAGTTCTTTAGGCTTGCACGTTTTTGGCCTCGTAGTGCATAAGGATTAAAAATTATTCTCTGGCTGAAAATACTATACTGATACGGCTTGTTGAGAATTTTTTTAGTTTTTTTTTTTTTTTTTTTTTTTTATTATTGGCCCAGATTGTGATAACACACAGAGAAATTTCACAATATCAGTGTTTAAAGTTCTCAACTAAATTAGTTTATTTTATAATGATTGTGTATGGGGAAAGTCTATGGACGCAAATTAGGGTCATTAATATTTTGAGCTTGTGAAATGATGTTCACAAATAATTTCACAGCCTGTAGTTGTATATCACCTTTTGTGTGCATGTGAAAAAAATGTGCATGCACGTATCTGAATGTGTGACTTTGTAAAGACGTTTTGCAGCTGTAGAAATATTTTGTGTACATGTAATTAAAATATGTGCAAAAATATTTTCAACAGTGAGGTTTCACACAGTCTGAGAGATGGACACACAAATGTCTTATCTTTGTATGTGACACTGAAGTTACAAGCTACGAGTTACAAGCACGAAGTTTGACCCTGTTTTAATGCCTGTGCTGACTAGCCAATCAGCACGTTGCCCACTGACCATCCAATCAGAGGAAGTCAAACTGAACATCTGTCATTGTTTCATCTGTCATACACCTCTTTCATGATCTGCTAAATTTCTTTAATATCAAACACACAGGAGCAGAACTCCTTAATAGAGATAGCTGTTTGCAGCTTTGTGGACATCTTGTCAAATGCACAGCCAAAAATTAAAGTTTCAAGTGAAAGATTGTTTATGATAAAGTTTGTTTGGTGTGTGTAACCTTTTGGTTTATAACTTACAGGTAGCCTATATGCACATTCAACAACAACCTATGCAGTATAAATATTAAAGCTAGCCAAAGATTGGTTAACTAGTGGTTCTTTTGTCAGTCAACTTGGCTAATAGTTAGCGATAGCACAGTGGATATTAGCTAGCCAACAATAAGGGCTTAATTATGCTGCACAAATAGTTTGCCCTTCTGTTTAAGTTTAAGTTATGTATGAGTTAGAAATCACTTTTACCAAAACAAAACAAAAAACAAACCTGTATTTCTACCGTTCAAAGCGTTAACAGTTAGGAGAGGATCACTGCTACAGAAAAGACTTGAGAACAAACTGGATCCGTCTCCCTCGGGCTCTTCTATGTTGACTCCAGCATACTACAGATGGACGAAGTAATCCAGAACGCGCTAGAACCTTTTGCCCCCTGATTGGATAGTATGACTTCCTCTGATTGGATGGTCAGTGGGCAACTTGCTGATTGGCTAGTCAGCTCAGGTGTTTCAACAGGGCAAACTTCGTGCTTGTAACTCGTAGCTTGTGGCTTGTAACTTCAGTGTCAAATACAAAGATAAGACATTTGTGTGTCTGCTCTCAGACTGTGTGAAACCTCACTGTTGAAAATATTTTTGCACATATTTTAATTACAGGTACACAAAATATTTCTACAGCTGCAAAACGTCTTTACAAAGTCACACGTTCAGATACGTGCATGCAAATAGTTTTCATATGCACACAAAAGGTGATATACAATTGCAGGCTGTGAAATTATTTGTGAACATCATTTCACAAGCTCAAAATATTAATGACCCTAATTAGCTTCAATAAAAGTCTTTCTTAGTCAAAGTGTGTCACGTGACATGCAGTTTCAACTGTGGCCATATGCCAAAACCAAGTCCCCAGGATCAACACCAGGGTGTACATGGATTCAAACATGTGATCTTTGAATGACAGGATGGTTTGTGTAACCATTTGGTGTGGCTGTTTCAGACTAGACAGGCTGTCTTAGCGACACGGTGGCACTCTGTCGAGCCTAAACAGGGTTTGTTGGGGTTTCTGGATAATCTGGGTTGTTTCCATGGTTGCCAAACTGTCCACTGCTTTGTTTTTCTTCTTCTGGGGGAAAAAGAGCTTTTGGTCACTGATTGACTTCTGGTGATTGAATGACAACACTAAATATGAATGCTGGAGGTGACTGTCTCACTGCTCACTTCGCCACAGTAGCCACTTTGTGAAGGAACCTGCCGTCATTGGGACTTTTACTCTGGTCTGATCATGTGTTTGGCTGGTAAAGTCTCGACAAAATCGTATATATCTGATCTGGTCACATGACAGATGTCGACTTTGTCTCCCACGGACCAGTAGAGGAGCCTGTCGAGGACAAACAAAGCCTGCAGACACCTGAGAGCCAGGAGGAAGCCAAGGATGAGGATGAGGAGGATACAGACACAGATGATGGTGCAGTTGGTCAAGATGAAGATATTGATGGTAGTTAGTTTGATTATCATAATAATAGACAGTTTGATTTATATGTAGCACTGTTATATAGCAGTTTTTGCAAAGTGCTTTACAGAATAGAAGAAAACATTCCTATAGAAGTACAGTACAATTAAGAAAGAATAATCTAATCGCGATAAATTTTAAACATCGTAGAATAAAATGCTATTCAGTGAATAGATATAATAACATAATATAAAAATCAAACCTATAAAATAAGATTTTATAAAAGACAAAAATATAGATAACCCGATCGTCTGAGGTGATTCCAGACATTATAGTTTATCTAACTGGAGTTTGTCTTTCTTTACTGAAATCTTTTTTCTATTTTTCCATATTTTCAAATGTTTATTAGTAATGCTTAATTAACTTTTGATCCAGAGAAAATTTTCATTTATATTAAAATGGTATAGTCTAATTTAGTTCACGCTTTAAATATACTGTTATTTAGTAGTTGTAGTTTAATGCATTAGGCAACCAATATGGTATCACAGTCCTGGATCATGCTTGTCAGAAGTAATTTTAGTGTAGATTTTGTCTTTTGTGGGGATGATAAAACGGTTGAGCCTTTGTTTGATCTAAAAATCCTGCTCATTTTCAACATACATAATGTTAGGTGACTGACTGGAGCACTTCAGTAAACCTATGGCAGTTTTTGTTTTTTAGACTGAGACATTTTTGGGTTCCACTCTTAATTTTGGTCACATCTTGTGTGGAGAAGATATCCTGAAAGTTTCCATTCTGACAACAGGATATAATCTGTAAAAACTCATGTTTTAGTTTATGGAGTAGTTAGTTCTCTGAGTGCTCGTGACTCTTCCTGATTGAAAATAATGAGATGATTTGATGATTTTATTCAGGAAGTTGTAGTGTAGTTAATAATAGGTTAATTCCACATTTTGTGTTGAACTGAAGAGTTATTGAGAGATGAAAGTTTACGCCTGAGCTGTCTGTCTGCTGTCCGCCTGTCCACATACTATCTGTTGTTAGTGTTGTGGTATCTGTCCAGAACCACCTTTATTATACCTTTTTATTTGTCTGAAAATACCTGCCATGTATGGCTTGGATTTCTGCCCTGTCCATTTGTTTCTAGAGCATCTATTTGTCCGTGTAGTTATCAGTCTCTCTGTAACTCGTTAGTTCTGTCATGCTTTCTACCTGCTTGTATCTGTCTGTCCTTTCTCTGTCATGATTTCTATCTTCTCTGTCTGTCTTCAGCTCTTCTATCTCGTCCTCTCTGATACAGGATTGGGTATTGAGAGCAGATTCTGAATTGGAACCCGCTCCAAATTTGTTCATTAAGAAAGATGGTTTTTGATTCTGCTTATCGATCGCAGAAAGTACAATTTTGACCTTCTGCTCTTCAATATACATAGCTGCTATAAGGAAGGGAGTCCATCTAACATGATAAAGCATTTCCTGTAGTTTTGATGTCATAATGCCTCAAAATCAGCTAATGATGGAACCAGAGGGGAAAAAAGAATTAGTGGAAACACGTGAATATCTTTTACAAAAAATAATCCCAAAAATGACAACTGGCAGCCTCAATCTGCTTCAAATGTGTTAGCCACATCTCATTGAATCTTATTATTTAAAAATGGAAACAAAATATGTTGGAGGCATTGATAAGCAGAATCAATAAAGTCTGAAAGAAATACCCAACTCCACTCTGATAGTCATCTTAGTAATGTCCGTGCTCTGTGTTTCTATCAGACAATTGTCATGTTAACAACAGCGGAGGAGACTCGACTAGAATCCAACAGTTGATTGAGTGTCCGCGTGAGTACAAACATCCATTCCTGCTATATGCTGACACACACACACACACACACACACACACACACACACACACACACACAAAAACACAAACACACACACACACAAAAACACAAACACACACAGAAGCACGGATGCCAGGAAAAGATTAAGAGAAAACAACGGACTTAAAAACAAGTGTTTGTTTAAAAAGAAAACTCATTAAATCAAAATTATAAGATGGTAATTCGAACTTCTTGACTTTCTCAATTATAAGATACATCAAAATTTTGACGTTTTATGTCAAAATTATGAAATAGTTAAAAATCTTAAATTTTACATTGTCAGAATTCTTGTGATATCTCATCATTCATTGATTTCTGCTCATTCTTAAAATGCCTAACACATATTGTTTTCTTCTTTTCCTGGTGGAAATGTGCTTCCATACATACATCCATCCATGCTTCTTCTCCAGAGGAACCTTCTTTGTTGGAGCAGGTTGTAGATCTTGGTTTAAGAACAATTAACTGCACTTAAACCTGATGTATGCTTGGTTGAAGAATATATGGTTTATAACTCGAAATTGTTTACATATGAGAATATACATAACAGATAAAAGGCTATCTTGGCAGAACTAGTTTCTTTTCAGGCAGGAAAAGAGATTCTTGACAGACCTGATGTTTTGACCTTTCCAGTTGTTTTTTATACTTTTGATTTTTCCACACAATGTAAAGAAAGTCTGGAGGTGAAGTATAACAGACATCTTTGACTTGAGTAGTACAGATTATTATGTCACAAGATAGATGTTGTATTAAAAGGTCAACACATCCAAATTACACAGTTGTTTTCTAACCTACCTCCAGTTGTATCTATCCATGCAGATAGTTTTGGTTTCGTTCATTGTTCAACACAATGAATGTGAATGAAATTTCGTTTGTGGTGCTCAAAGCATCGAAGAATTACATTTGAAAATCTCAAGAGCAGCATCTCTTTCCAGAAGCTATGTCCCTGTTATTCAGAATAATCCACAGACCTCACTGTCAGCAGTTTGCATTCGAAACTATTTTAAAATTATTGAAGTTGGTGGTTCATGAGTAACAAGGACACCATTTATGGAAAGACATAGATACCCCTGGGGCAAAATAATCTTTTTTTTGTTGTTGTTGTCTCACTGCTGGCTGAACTGTCTTGCTGGAAATGTTTGTTGCTCAGCCACATGCGCTCATTGACTTGTCTTGTAGTAATTGGTTTTACTGGTGCTTTGGTAATTTTATGGGTATGTTGTGGTTCTAACCATACCTACATCTGACTGGTTGGTTCTCAGCTTCTCAAACATCACTCACACACACACTTCTTCTTTTCTTCTTTTTTTCTGCATGCTGCCTTTATAGCTTTTCACTGGATTAGTTCACTAACCTCCTCATTTCTTTCTTCTTGTGTTTCTTTTGCCGTCCTTCTCTTTTGGTTCTTTCTTTTGGATGTTCAGCTCCTTTTCTATTAACAATTGAAATGCTAACCCTGTGTCCATACCATAGCAGTTCAAGTATCTAGTCTGTTGAAACTTCCCTTGACTGCCTACATTTCTGATACCAGCCACACATCCGCCAATGTTGAGCTGTTATCGCTTCTTTTCCTTGTTTGTTGGTTGCAGTGACATTTGCTATCAGCTGCCAGTTACATACAGGTGTTGCTAGTAGTTACATAGCAGCATTACTGGCAGTCCCACTTGCTGCCGTTGTGGCTGGTTGCAGTAGACATTATGTGTTGCTCTCTCTACTGACACTGCCATTACTGTGGTGGCACAGTCGAACCTAATGCAGTTTCACTGACACTGAAGAACAGTGAAACAAGAATTCTCTTCTTTGCAGCTAGAAAACGTAACTTATATGTAGAGCGTCTGTCTTTTGATGAAACAGGAGGATTTCATATAGAGATGAATCAAAATTAAATTGAGTTCAGGCTTGTGGATGAAGTTCATTGTGGGAGCAGCTGATAACAGCACAGCCCAGTAAGTGTATTTTTTGCAGATGAAAAGACATCTCGGCAACTGATTTCGTTGAAAAGTTAAACATTAAGAGGTCTAGATTTGGTAGTCCCCTTTTTTCTAATGACATTTCAACGTGTAGTAGGTTTATACAGGTTTTGCTGGACTTATTTGTTGCTGTACAAACACATCAAAAAAGGAAAATCCTTTACATACGACATGTTATTGCACAGCTATACAAGTGAGATGCCACTGAAGTGATAATGACTTGTTTACTTTCATCTAAAACCTGGATTAGTCCATATTTTACATGTTTTAGTCATTCATCTGGTTCCCCTGTCCAGAGCCAACTACACAACTTTCAGATCTTTGGTTACAACATAACTGTAATACAAACAACTCATTTATTATTTGTACAGTGGTAGCCACAGTAGATGTACATTTTCATGTAATACCTGCAACTTTTGATGTGATAAACAAGACAACCACATCAGTATTATTACAAAGCTATTTACGCTAACTCGTCACAGATTCTTTTGATGTGCAAAGTAAAAAAAAAAAAAAAAGCTTTTAAATATGCTGCTGTTCTTCCTGGAATAATGTACTGAAGGACCTGAACTTGTCAGAGCTGATTACTATGGAGGAATTGAAGTCAGTTTTAAAGATCGAGAAAAGAGTACTCTTGGTCATTGTGATTGCTCTTAAATTTTCACTAAAAGTCGTTTTAGGAAATTGTACCTGTTTATGCATTGTAACTGGATTTTTGTCTGTGACCTTGTATTGCATATTAACTGGATATTGTGTTCACTCGGTAGTGTGTGACAGTTGTATTTGTCTATTTGTATTGTTTGTGTTTATTGTTGTAACAATGTTTATGCTGCTCTCTTGGCCAGGTCACCCTTGAAAAAGAGATTTTAATCTCAGTGAGACTTCACTGGTTAAATAAAGGAGATATATATAAATATGAAAACAACCTCCCATATTTGAGCAACTTCAGTAACTAAAGTGAAACGTTAGTTCAGTGAGATTCTACAATTTACATCAACAAGCCACTAAGCTGATAGCTCACCCTGAGTCAGTGTAAATGGCTGTATGACTGCTGGTTGTTGGGCTATTGGACATTTGCAGAGTTAGGGACAGATATGAATTTCTTACAAATTTTAAACTGGCTTTTTTCACTGATTCTCCTGGTTTTCTTTTTTCTCCCTGTAGCGGTGAAACAGCTGAAGGAGACTGTGAGCTCTTCAATCCACAAACTGGCCAACTTTGATGGTAAGAGCTCAACTAGGTTCAAGTAAAAAGTACTTATCAACAATTTCCTTCTATTGTCTGAGTCCTGGAGCAGTTTCAGTCTGTGAACTAACACTAGAAATCCGAGTGAAAACTAACTCTAAATCTGATGAGACTGATGTAAAATCAGTTTCTATGTAAACAGTGAATGAGCGGCAGACTTTGTGAAGCTTTAAGATAAAAATGTGTGTTCTTGAACCATAGTCTATCATCAGTAACAGGTAATGTTTATGTGTGTGTGTTTGTAGAAGTAATGGACGCGCACCTACAGAACAACCAGACGGCAGAAGACGACCTCCTGGCCAGCCCCGATCGACTCAGAGGTAGAGGACACGCATGCACACTCAGACTTGAGCTGGATTTATACTTTACACAAGGGGTTAATGGGAATCCCACTGTTGATACCTCCAGCGCAGGATAATAGTTGAATAATAGTTAAGCGCCAGATTTCTTCTATTGATTTCACCGCCGCAACATTAAACAGGTGTATCACACAGCGTAGATTCAGAGCCTACGCACGTAGCTGCTGTAGGTACGACGTAACCCCTTAACGCAAAAGTATAAATCCACCTTTACGCTCTCTGTGTCCCAGCTGCTAAATATATACTAATTATAATAGATTGGAACCATGTTTTGAGTATGTGATGTGTTCAGTGGAACAATGATAAACTGAAGTATGCCAACATGCTCACTAAAATCAATAGATTTTAGTTTTCCAATCTCAGCACATGAGGCTCCAAAACATCCCTGGAGAAACTTTGTCCTCAAATGGTAGTTGTGTGTCATCTGCATCATCTTAGTTATAAAATAACCATCAGAAACTTACCAACTCATATATTTTGTGCCAGTTACTCAGTTTAATTCTTGTTAACGTATTATTAAATGTTAGACAATATCCTCACGTGTCTGGGTTTCATTAGAGGGCTTTTCTACAGTTACACTGGCTGACTTTTTGTGAAGCAGTAATCACAAAGGGCAAAGCGGCTGACAAGGAGATATCCTACTATAGTGACCTCTGACCCTTGACCTCTGTCTTTGCTGTTGTGAGAGGTCTGACTGTTTGTCATCCTTTTGGATTGTCTGCGGACACACACAATGCTCTCACACTGTGCTGAAATACATTTTCTCTAGACACAAACAAATTGTTATATTTCTATACTTTTGTGGACCCTAATTGCCATAATGCATTTCCTAGCCCCCAACCTTAACTTAAACCACCACAACTACATGTCTAACCCCAACCCTTAATCTAACCCTCAAATCACTTCTAAACCATCAAATATTCTTTTGATTTTTAGACCTTGGGAGTGAGAACATTTTGTCTGTACATTTTGTCAGATTGGATCCAGAAAGACGGATTTACAAGAGTACGCATGCACACACACAGTAAAAGTGAATGGTACTAAAGCGGCTATAAACTGCCACATTTTGTTGTTTCTGTTTCACCACCTGAACCCTGCTGTGCTTCACACACTATAATCCAGTGCACTACACACAAGTGTGTGTGTGCGCGCTCACACTTATACACACACATGTGGATGCCTATTTATACATTTTTCTGTGCCTTTCTTTTTTGGTATTCTGTGCCTGGCTATTTTGGTTTATTTTTTTATTCCTTTATTTTGTTTGCTGGTTGCTTTGGATAGTTTTTCCACACCCATTCTATTCCCACCTGGCTAACGTGTGTGTGTGTGTGTGTGTGTGTGTGTGTGTGTGTGTGTTCGTTCACAGGGAATCAGATGGATGCCAAAGAGTCGGACATGTCAGACACGCTGAGTCCCAGCAAAGACCGCAGCAGTGACGACACGTCAGGTCAGTAAAACATACACACACTGAGTCATGTTTTAACAAAAAAATTTATGTTAGTATTTAAAGTATTTAAGTCTCATTTATGTGATTCAATCCCTCCCATTCATTCATCTGTTTTAGTTTCAAGGTTTTTCTTTTTCAATTCAACTGCTGTTGACTTTTAACAGTGTTGAAGTCTGTTCTCTCATCAGTCTGCATCTATGAATTCATTATAGAATAAGTAACCCACTAAGAACTCATTAATAACTTATTTTCTAATATTTTTATAGATAATTCAGAAAAGTAAATCTTTGTAGGACCAGGCAACACTGGCTGAAATTAAAATGCTGTTATGTGTCTTTGTTTAAAAAAAATAAAATGAAATATATATAAATAAAAAAAATATGGTTGTTTAAAGCACTGTGTTTTATAAATGTGTGTGTGTGTGTGTGTTTCAGACGGCAACATGGACGACCAGGAGCTAAATGAACCACAGAACAGAGTAGCTCTGCTCAAAGGTAACCATGGCAGCTCATCTCTGCTTTGTAGTTCTGCTCTGTTCTGCACTAACAGACGATCAACATTAACCAGGGTTATGAGCCAAGGTATTTGACAGTTTCAGTAATACAGTTAACTGTCCATTAGGGGGAGCTGTGCAGTTGTGTTGGTGGCTGCAGGTTGTTAAAATGGCTTTTTTCTGTTTTTCACTTAATTAATTTGTAGTGTATGACATGGCCATTACACATGTTGTTTCATTAAAGAAAAACATTTTTAAATGTTAAGTTACTCTTTGTGTGTGTAGCTGAGTTACATCGGGCTGGTCTAGAGCCTGGAGACACAGAGCAGGTCATCCACCATCTTCACAGAGAGCTTCTGGAGGCCCAGGAATTAGCCAACACTGGCAAGCAGAGATGTCTGGAGCTACAAGGTAACTAACAGTATAAAATAATCCCACTACAATCCTAGCTCGAATCAGGATCCACAAATTCTTCTACCTGATGTTCTGAAAATGAGTTTCTGACATTGTTGTGAGGAAATTTAATTCAGATATTAATCTCATTGTACGTCACATGACATCATACCAGATCAGTGAGATTAAGGTGGTGACCATATGACTCTGTGTCTGTCTGTAGCTCTGCTGGAGGACGAGAGGAGGAGTAACTCTCAGCAGACTGAAGAGTCGACCAGACAGATTCAGTACCTGCAGAGTTAGTACACACACACACAAACACACACATATACACACAGAACAGTGAGATACTATACACTTGTATGTGTCATGATCTACTTTGCGACCACCTCACTTCCCTTTGTTTTTGTGTGTGTGTGTGTGTGTGTGTGTGTGTGTGTGTGTGTGTGTGTGTGTGTGTGTGTGTGTGTGTGTGTGTGTGTGTGTGTGTGTGTGTGTTTAGCTCAGCTTGGGAAGCTGCAGGCTGACATGGAGGCACTGAGGGAGCAGAGGGAGAGCACCATCTGCACCACCAGAGAGGAGCTCTACTCCGCCCAGGAGGAGGTACCACTCCATCTCACTACCACTCCGGCCTATTACGCTCTCACTCCTCACAACTCCTCTTGATACCCTGTTACTCCCTCTGATACCTCTTTGACTCCTTCCGACTTCCCTCTGACTCCTCTCCAATTCTTCCTGACAGCTTTCTGATTCTTCCTAAATCCCCTGTGACTCCACCCGACCTCCAGTTAATCCCTTATCTCTCCATCCTGACTCCACTCTGATACCTCTCAGCTCCTTCTTACTCTCAGCTGTTAAACTTCCTGACACCTCTCTGACTCATCATGAGTCCCTTTTACTCTCTTCTATCTCCTACTGACTCCCTTCTGACTCTTCCTGACTCCCAGCTGATTCCTCCCAACTCTTTCTTACTTTTCTCTTACTCTTCCTGAGTCTGACTCCTCCTGACTCCCCTCTGACTTCTCCTGATTCCTTGTGGCTCCGTCTGACTCCCCCCGGTCTCTTTCCTGACTCCTTGACTTGCTTCTGACTCCCCTCTGACTCCTTGTGGCTCCATCTGACACCCCCTGTCTCTCCTCTGACTCTCTTTGAGTCCTCCCTGCACACTAAGAAACCACACGCCCTCTTGGACAGAATGAGACTTGCTGTCTGTCAGTTTACAGTAAATCCCAGTCATGTGTCATCACTGACTGACCCATGGGATTGTGTTTCTGCTGTCAGATTATCATCCTGCGGCGCACCATGGAGGCAGCCACGGTGGAGCGGGAGCGTGAGATCACCGCCCTGCAGGCTGACCTGGGCAACGTGCGATCTGAGCTGGAGCACTGGAGGAACACGGCCGCCAAGTACGAGGAGGAGATCAGCCGGCTGCAGGAGGCCTTCACACAGCAGCAACTACAGCAGAATACAGCCAACCAGCTGCAGGGTGAGTGTGTGTGTGTGTGTGTGTGGCTGCTAGTTTCCTGTTCCACTGCAGGAGCCTCAAAATGCCAATGATGGTTTTTTTGATGATGTTTTTTTTCTGAGTCAAGATTATCAATATGAAAATTCCTCAGACATTAAATATAACTATACCTTCTCTCCCACTTTCTCTGTCTCAGCGGAGTGTGTTACGTTGCAGCAGCGGTGTGTGTGTTTGCAGCAGGACTGTGACGGCCTGAGAGCTGAACGGAAAGCTCTTACGGATAAACTGCACCGCCTGGAGTCTGAGCTGAGCAGGTATTCACACACACACACAAACACACATGTTAAATGCTTTATTTAAATCCACCAGGTATACAGGAATATTTACAGAGGTTACATTGGTTGACACTTAAAGGGACAGTTCACCCCAAAATCAAAAATACATATTTTTCCTCTTACCTGTAGTGCTATTTATCCATCTAGATTGTTTTGGTGCGACTCACACCAAAACAATCTAGATGGATAACAACACAGGCTAACTGTTAAAACCGAGATGGGTCAGAGTTTTTGGTCGGCCTGCCAATCAGCTAACAGTCAGTTTGTGAACATGCCCAATGCTGCCGATTATCAGTATCACTAACCTACGTCCATATCCTAGCTCAGTGATATTTGCAACCAAAGACTGATATTTGATCAGTTTATCAGAAAAATCTTTATACATGTACAGGTCAAGAACACAGACCATTAAAACTTTGTCCTTCATCTACAAAAACATCATCAGCGTTGAAGATAGTGTTAGAGATGTTACAGTACAGATCATTAGAAATATTGCCATCACTACTGTACACATTACTGTAAACTGACAGGCAGCAAGTCATCACATGGGAAGGTAAAATAAATGGTCCCCTAAAATATAACTTTCTTGTCAGGAGGTTGGGAGCATTTTCTGTAGCCTCAAACACCAAAAGCAAGTCATCAACCATCATTAAATACAGTAAATGATTTTAAATTGTCCTTGCCTTTTAAAATAATTGTTAAATTCCAACGGAACTAGCACACCACAACAAATGCAACAACTTCTGTACTACAGGTGGTGATTTTACGTACAACCATGAATGAAATTCAAATACCCAGAAGCTAAACTCCAGCTGACAGAACTGAAAAGATTTGTAAACATTTCAGAGAATTGCTTTAAAAATGTCTTTATAAAATGAAAAGAAACTTAATATAGTAAATATTTTGTAGTAGATAACAATAAATTAATTTAATACACTTCAAATTAAAACTATATAGACTTAACTGAATGTAAAGCTGAGATTCAACGTGGAACATATCAGGAATGCGTGTCAAACTGCTAGGGTGGACATTAAAACTGCACCTAGAAAGTCTTTGTGACAGCCGTGATCGAGTTGATGAATTTTGGCTCAGGACTGTTGACAGGAGCGCGGCCAAGTCCACGGGTTCTGGCAGGTTCAGTGTTTGGATTCAGCATTAAAAGAAGGACTGAGGACGAGAAGGACAGGAGGAAACATGATGTCCAGCTGATTCAGGCAGAACAGGGCGAGGGGACGACAGCTGACTGACAGCTGACTGAACCAGACCGAGCAGTCAGCAGGTTCACCGACTGCACCTCTATGCTCTGTCTGTTCTCAATGGACAGAAAACATCACTGCATGTTCTCATCGGAGCTGAGAGCTCAGCAGGATTTTATCTGGACATCAGCTGTGTTTTCACTAGTTTCCTATAAACTGTAGGTGCCATTGGCAGCACTTCTCATGAATATCTGTAATGCACCACTCCAGTAAAACTGCACTAACTGCAGATGTCAGCTGCAGCTCGCTGTGGGATGTTGTACTACCTAAAACTATTTCCTAAACATCTTTAAATGATCAATCGGAGATGAAGCCGAATTCAACAATGTCTCAGTTTAGTGCAAATATTTACCTTCAGCAGCTCAAAACAAAAGTCAAAAACCAACTGTTCCACAACACAAACATGTTGCACTGTTTCCTGATTCAGGTGCAAATGCTGTTTAAATAAACAGTTGGATTTTTCCACAATGTATTATCATGGAGGCACGCCACCTCATGTAAAATAGAGACCACCTGCCCTCATGTCAGAAGAAATTATTAAATGAAATGTAACAATAACCTTCTGGGTCACATGCAGAGGTTGTTTATTACACAGCAACGGCCACATATTTAATGAGTGAGGCAATTGTTTATACTATTATGTAATAACTAAATTGATCACGAGATAAGATGTGTCAGGATCTGTCTGATTCAGTTCAGAACGTGATTGATTGATTGATTGATCACATACATTGGCTTTACAGTAATAAACCAGAGCAGCACGACGCAATGTTGCGGGGGGAAAAAGAGAACCAGCTTTTAGAAGTTGGGAGAAGTCGGCTCCATTAGTCACAATCAGACAAAAAACTCACCACACAAGCAGAGGAGCACAAGCGGCGCTGCTGGTCAAATATCAGGATGAAGTTAGTTTGATAATCAACAGCTGGACACGTTTTGCCCAATACAGTATTCAACTTGATGCAGTCTGTGTCGAGTTGAAGTTATCATTAAAATTAAATATTGATCAGCTGTATTTTAATGTCAGCAGGTCTGCGTTGGTTGCATCAGTGACACCCAGCTGACACATCAGCACAAAAAGTTCTGAAGCAACAGAAACTAGACTCCAGCTGTACATGTTACCCTACATGCAGACATTTGTAGCTGAAAAACACTGCAAAGTTACAGCATCGACTGTCATTAAATGTCATTTGATATGACAAAAAAAACAGCTTCTTTGTGAAGCTCTGACGCTTTGACTTGAGTTGCTGCTTGCAGCTGGAAAATGGAAGTATCTCTTCCTCTGTGTTGCGTTGCAGTGATACAGCTAGCCAATCGCAGCCCATCCTGAGGGGGAAAAAAAACTATTTTTGAAATTCAAGTAATTCAGCAACATTTTAACTCTGACTTATAGTTTCCTCTGTGTAGATAATACATAGAGAACTCTTCATATACAAGGCAGCACAGTGTGCATGCGACCCATGTGAAAATAAATAAAAATGTAACAATCAAACACACAGTACTATTCAAAAGTTTCAATCCACATATCTAAAACCAGGTTTTTCTAAATGTTAACACATGTATAAAATTCCATAATTCAGTGTATCGTACATGTGCTTCCATAAGCAGATAATCATATTTGCAAGTTGTGTCAGAAGGAATTTCCTCATGAACTCAGTCACAGAGGGGAGACTTCCTCCGGGCCAGCAAAATGTCCCATCAGATCAAGATCTGTGCTGTCAGTAAATGAAATCCATCCATTCAACACATAATTTCCTAGATCAGAATCAATTTTTAAGGCCAATGAGGTCAGTGAGAGTGAACAGATGGAGCTTGAGCAGGAAAAATAATAAACACTCTGATCTTAGTAACCTGAAGTCCTCTCAGTGTCCTCATACATGTCGTTACCAATCTCCACAGTGTGTTTTGTCATCATTGTGGCCTAAAATGAATTTTCTGTGAGTGAGGTGGGTTTTGTGCAATTTTTTTTTTATCATAGTATGTAATAAGTTCCAGTAAGAGTAAAAACCAGTTTAGGAATCTATCAGGATCTCAGTAATGAACCTATTCATGGGAAGTAGCCTGTGCCCTAAATCTAGTCTAAAAAGGTCACCTTAGTGCTTGTAACTGTCTCCACCTTTGTTACAGCGAAGTGTGTTGGAGATTGAGGCTTGATTTATGTTTGACTTCAGCTCCCAAAAGTTTTTCTGGACTGGGCTGTTTTTCCAGGTGAAAGCTGCTGTGATCAGTAAAATTGGTGAACTTTTTCCAGTTTGACCGTTTTTGCAGGAAACTTGCCTTATTTGAAAAATTGAAGGCTCTTGCAAATGTGGGAATTTGTTGATTTTTATGTCAATTCTTAAGATCATAGGTTTGTAAATTCTTGGAGTTGAATGTGTTTCGGAGGTTAATGACGGGACATGTTTGTGGTGTGTGTGTGTGTGTGTGTGTGTGTGTACAGCACCAGGGAGCAGAGTCTGGTCCTCAGCAGCAGTCTGGAGTCTCTGGAGAAGAGGGAGGGGGTTTTGCAGGACAAACTGGGTTCTCTGGAGAATAAACACCTCGAGGACGCAAGCAAGCTGAACAGCCAGCTTGACCAGGCCCAGGCCCACACACACACACTGCAGAGAGAGGTACACACACACACACACACACCCACACACACTGCAGAGAGAGGTACACACACACACACACACACACCCACACACCCACACACACTGCAGAGAGAGGTACACAATCCCTTGAAGTTGTTAAGTCACCTCTATATGTTTATTGATGACCTGACAATTTATAGAAATGTGTGTGTTTTTGTGTGTGCGCGTGCATGTGCAGTATGAAGACACACAGTCTCAGCTTTTGGACCTCCGTCAGCGTTATGAGAGAACAGAGCAGGAGAAGCTGAACATCCACCAGGAGCTGGAGCAATGCAGGAGCAGCCTGAAGCTGCTGCAGGACAAGACCAGCTCCGTGAGTACACACACACACTCTTCCTTTTTAACAAGACCAAAGACTATACGGACTAGTTGTGTTGTAACCTTTATTTTTGTGTTTACTCAGCTTTAAATCCAGATGTTTTTGTTTTCTTGATGTTTTTTTCCCCCACAGTTTTGGGGGGGGGATTTGCTTAAAGATTAATGCAGGAGAAGCACCAGACTTGCTTATGAACACTGTGGCAGTCTTGGACTTGCTACCCATAAACCCACCCAACACTTCCAGTTCACAGCCTCCGTCCTCACTGCTTACTTGCTAACTCGGGACACAAAAAAGTCTCACCAACCACTGTTGATTGAATCTCCAAATGAATCTTAAATCAAACCTTCAGTCCTGTAAACTAACAAAGAGGACTGATAACAACCTCTGTGGTGGAGGTAAAAACAAATGGAATAAATAATTTTAACAGAATCTAATATGTGATAAGAAAATAATAATTTACAAAGTAACAAGAATAAAATTTGAAGTGTGATCCCAGCAGATTGATGCAGCTCAATTAATACACAAATGCACAACTGTTTTTTTTTTTTTTTTTTAATTCAACTACACTGACAGTAGACATGTGACCTCATCATTTCTCCTGCCTTTTCATCCTTAGCTGATAAATAACAGCTGTTAGTTTGTCTCTGCCGCTGTGAAAACTCCAGGAGATACAAATCAGAAAATCAGAAGATGACAGTGAGGCGGAGCAGCCTCCTCCTCCTCTGTTACCCCTCTTCTTCCTCTTCTCCTCTTCTCTCTCATCTACCAGTCTTCAGCTCTGCCTCCTCTTCAGCCTTTTGTTGATGTGACAGTAGATGTTTGTCTTGTTATTCATGTTTTGTTTCCCCAGAGCTTTTCAGAATAAGAGTCCTGATCCAGACTCTCAGGACTAGATCAACAGACTTTGTTTTAATGAACATTTCTGAAGGATGATTTCTGTTTATTACAACTTTGGTCTTATTGTTCATAGCTTTGGCAATCATTTCTTTCAGTACACTCTATGCACTCATAGAGTTAATAATTGAGATCTGGGAACATGGTGACATGACTAAAAAGAAGTTCAAGAAACATAAGCAGTCAGACGATCAGACAGGTTAGAAACAAACCTCCAGGTTTGACAAACTTATGTGGAAGAGAGAATGTAGGTGAACAGTAAAGTTATGATCCAAAGTGCACTTTGTAAACATCTATCCAGTTTTTAGACAATTCTTCCAATTTTGACCTACCATATTTACTGTAGTTATTTGCAAACAGTTTTCCTGTGCAATCAGGCATTATTCAGGTGCACTCACTTTCAGTTTGACCTCCAAATAAAGATAGATAATCTGGATAAACGGTTTGTTTACAACCTTTCTGATTATCTGAAGTGCGAAACATATCAGCCACATCAGATTACTTCTGTAGCACACACAGGATGCTAAAGAGTCAGGATGCAGTAGCCAGAATGTGGTAAGCTCGGGAGTGAATGTGATTTTAAAATTGCTGTAGAGTTGGTGAATTTCAATGCTGGAAAATTCTATATACTCCACCGATTTAGCATTGCACCCCTATAACATGGTCAGACTCACAATGGACAGTAAAAAACAAACAAAAAATCAATATTGAAGCAGCAGAACCAGAGATATTGGCTTTTATATTCCTTGCATTCTTCTACCTCTTCAAAATGTGGGTGACTACATTACCCACAATGCTCAACTCAACTGCCAACAGAGATACGGGTGTGTGTTGCTAGTAGCGGCTAATGTAGCCTCTAGCCTTAAGTTGAGATGAGGAGCGGGCTACAGAGATCTGGTAAGCTCACTTCTTTCTAACTCCACACCCCCAGATTTTTTGGTTGGACCTCAGCAAAGCAGCACCAGCCCTATAAATGCAAAACTCTGTGACTTACTGACTGAGTGAGGATGAAGTTACAGCATTGGTCAGTCAAGTGTTGGAGTTTCCCCATTGGTGAGGCCCTTTTAAGGCTATTGCTGGTTGGTTCATCCCTCGCTCTGCAGCACTAAAGACTTTTAGTCTATGCCCACTTAACATACATGGGCCCCACCTCGGTCTCACCTTGTGACCTTATAAGTTGAGCTGAGACCAGACAGTCGGCTCCCAAAAACAGCTTTTTCTTCAGCTAGTTAAAGGAACCTTTGACAGAAAATAATAGGTGTGAGTGTTTTGACATGCGTCATTCGCCTTTTTAAGTGACGTCATTGTGTTCCCAGATCTCAGCAATTACTTTGGTGATTACAGTATGATGCTCATAAAAATGATGGACCAAACTATTAAAGTCAGACTCAAGTTCTAATAACCCAGAATTATCCTTTAAGTCCATTAGGCGCAACATGGCACAACATGTCATATATTGGCACCATGGATTTATAAAGAGAACTGGATACAGCGTCGGAGGCGGGGCCCCGTTCATTTCTATGAAAGCTGCTCAGTGGTGCATGAAGCCAAAAAAGTTTGACTTCCCAGTATAAAATTACCCGATCTTCCACATAGTGGGGCCTATAGAGCAAGCGCACTAGAGACTCCGCCAGTGTCTAGTATTTTTGTGATATCTGCTGTGCTATTCTATTTCTTTATGTATTTTTAATAAAAGATCCAAACATTTCACGGTGGCCTTTAAAAACCAGTGGACTGTTATCACTGTCAGTCAGCAGCTGGTAGAGATTAACTTCTGAGTGCTAATGAGATGTCCTGGTGCAGAAAGTTAATGAGCTGAAATCCAACAGGTAAATGTTGCTGTTTTAAAAGATCCTGGTGATGGATGGCAGTTGTTCTGTGGTGTTGGGTGAATGTGGCTGTTGAATGTGTAGAAATGGCATTGTTGCTTTGTAGAAACGACTGATTAGATACAAACCTGCCTTCCTACAAATCCCCCTCTGTCTTTGTCTCTCTCTCTCTTTCTCTCTCCCCCTTCCTCCCCCCTCGCTCTAGCTGCTCCATCCTCCATGTTGGTTTTGGTTGATTTGCCGGCTGATTTCTTCTTATCCCTCTCCTCCCCCTCCCCCCCTCCTTCCCTCCCCTCTAGCCATCCATATTGCAGCCTGCCCAAGCCATATTCATTGGCCTTGTCCTGGCTCTGCTGTACTGGTGTTTCGGCCAGTTGTGGTAGAAAGGTACACACCGACATGACATCAGTCTGTCTCTCTGTCCGTCTCTTTTTCCTCCATCTGTTCATCATCTGTGAAAGGAAAGATGAGGTGAAAACATCGTCCTGCTCTGTGATGAATTGAGGGTCACACGTTGAGAACCATGAGAATAAGAAAGAAAAGTACCCGTTCGCTGGACTCATTAAAGTTTTTAATAGCAATGTTTTGACCCCACAACGTCTTCCTTTGGCTAAAATGATTATTCCTGCCAAATCTAAACCATGTTCATGACCTTTAACCTTCTGTGCTCCTATAAAAAGTAGTTGGCAGTTTATTGCCGTGTGTTTTCTATGACCACCGTATGGATAGGGGCATCCATGTGGGTCTCTTTTGAAATGTTTCTATACTAGTTTTGAGACGATACCGAGTTACAGTATTTTTTCCCAACAAAAGAAACCAAAGTCCCTTAAATGTTTAAAAAGCTGTACAATAATTTTGTCTAAATAAAATATTGAAGAATTGATTAAATTATGGTTTCAATCAGGAACTATCTGATCAAAAACAAGTAACAAGAACAACAAATCTGACCAAACTTTCAATGCTAACTTTCAGTATTTGACAGTATTTGTTGGACACATTTGGTCAGTACCAGTAAAGTATTGAAGTTTAATACCCTAGCCTCAAATTTTTACATTATTTACCAGGAAGGGAAAGTTTAGATGAACATACATGTAACAGTATGTTGTTTCACACATTTGTGGACCCCAGGAATATTAGCTGGTGAAATCTGACGGGGAACCAAGTAGTTACAAAAAAAAAAACATTTACATACCTTAGTTTTCATCACTTATAACAACATTAACCAGTGAGAAGGGAGGATCAGTTTGGGGGCATTTGGGTTTAGTTACGGAAAGTTAAGTTGTAAAGTTTAGTAATTTATAATTAAGTGCATCATGGTGTAGACGGCTGTTACATAAAGGTAACCAGGCTGTTAGTGTTGAACCCTGAATTCTGATCAGCAGGACGCTTTCCTCACCTCCCACACTTCCCTTTAAGATTGAGTATCATCATCATCATCATCATCACGGCGGTCTGTCTTTGTGTTCTGGTTTGAGCAGCTCTAACTGCATGGGTGTCAGTCTGTCTGCCTGTCAGTCACATTTCTTCTGCTCTGCTCTGCTGCAGCTAACACTAAACTCGGCTCTTTAAAGGGACGGGCTCCCGACATCTTTGGTCCTCAGGTTCCCGCAAGAAAAGCTCTCTGGCTTTGTTAGCATGGTACTGTGAATATAATGTCGCTGCTACATGTCAGGTAATAAGCTGTGACCGCCTGTGGGCAGCTGAGCTGAAAGGTTTTAGGGAGAAATCCCTCCCTCCCTTTTTTTTGTCTTTTTGTCAACATTGAGGACATCTGTTTTGAATAAACTTGATTGGAATTGTCACTGGACATAACCGACCGGGGGTCCGAGTTTTTTTTCAGTGTGAGCTCCATGTTGTGGCCGGTCAACTGATCCGTACACTGTCTGCACAGCTTTAAAGCTCAGGCCAAGAAGTCAAATTTCGGGGGGGAGTTCAGTTACAGTTTATTTAGGCTAAGGCATTTCATTTTTTAGGGCAATTTGAAAATTTTACAGTGGTCCTAAATTTTATTATTTCATGTGGAAAGGGCAAATGAAAATTTGCTACGTTTCAACCAATTAGAATTTGATATTTTCCCCCCCAAGTATTAGACAAACGTACAAGCTCTCTCAAATAATGCAGAATTGCATGCAGCGCCTCGTGAAGATAGTTATCCCTTTAAAGAGTCGGGCTCTGACCACCTCTTTATGAAACTCTCCTCCGGCCTCATTCGTTCATTCACTAACTGTCTCTTCACGGCTCCCGCTCATTTTCAGGGTGTTGGTGCTTCTTTTTGTTATTTCATTTTATGCATCATTTTCTCCATCTCTTGCAACAGGGTTTGTGGTTACTATTTTTTTAATTTTTCCTTCCCTTTCTTGTATCCAGTCTGCTGCTTAATCTCAGTTATTTGTCGTCTTACTTTACCTGCTTACAGGTCTGGTGTTTTTGTTTCCACTTGTCTTTTTGTCTTCAAGTCTTTTTCCCCCTCCAGTCACTGATGCTTTTTCTCTTTATTTTTAAAACATCCATCATTCTGTCCATCATGTTCGTCCTGTGTTGTGCTGGTTGTGTTTGCTGCTTGTCTGTTTATTTGGGAATGTCTGACCAGTGTTTCCAGTCATTTGCAGTGAAGGAAAACTGGTCTGTAACTTGTGTTTTTCTACTCAGGTAACCTCCTTGGCCTCGTTTACTTGCCTGCTACTTTGTTTTTTATTTCCTCCTTTCCTCTACCTTTCCTGAAGTCCCAAAAGATTATATTTTTTGTTTATTTTTTATTATTCGGTATTTAAGTCATTATCTTTTTTGCACGAGTTGTGGGAACAAGATCATTTACTATAAACCTACTTCTCTGCCATGCAGCGTGCTCATATTTGATGCACATAGTCAGCTTAAAATGGAGTTAACTCCATTAATTATTCTTTTCACCGGTCATGTAATGAAACTCTGAATGAAGACTGGCTGTGCTCAGCAGAAACCATCTGTTGTGTCTATTGACAGACAACAGGCCTAACTGATAAAGGACTACACAGATTTTAGACCTTGACTTCATCTTAGATCAATTACGTGGTTTTGAAAGATGCAGAGGTTTAGATGTTGATGAAATGCCAAGAGAGTGGCCTCAAAAGTAAAAAGAAAAACAAAGAGTCACATTAGTTGAGCTGGAACCCAAATACTCATTACACAGAATTTCTCCCAAAAGGATGAGTTAAAACCTTTTTGAAGTGTGTATTTTAGTATTGACAGCTTCTCGCAGAAAATCATTTGGCTGAATGTCTCCAGAAATGGTGACCAGGAAGTTATTGGGGGACATTTTAAAGAAGCATTACGTTAGGTAGCTGTTCCAAACCTTATCTTGGCCTTATCCACCACTAGATGCTGCAGGACTGTACAGTACATGCAATGGTTCCCCTCCAGCTGCAGTGTTGCAGGATGGTCCCAAACAGCAGTTTTCATATTAAAGCCAATAGATTCGCTCTGTAAACAAACACTTGAAGTACTCTACAAAAGCACAATTATTGTCAGTGTAATTTCCTGTACCTCCAGGAAAACGAGTGCAGTTGTCAGGCGACTGTCTTGTCCCATTCTGGTGCAGTAAAATGGGACAATCAGCTTTTTGTGTGAGAGCAGCAAACCTCTGGAATACCAGTGGAAATAAGGAACGTTTCTGTCCGCTGTGTTTTTAAAGTCAAACTTAAAATATTGTAAAAAAAATAATAATCGACTCTGATATAAGAATGGTCTGACATTTTTACAGATTGGCTTGTATAGTGTTTATACTTGTTTTATTGTTTAAGGTTGTGAGGATAAAGTGTACATACATCTTCATTTTTCCTCTTATTTTAATTGCAGCTTTGCCATATATAATGATTTGTATCTGTTTTAGCTGTCTTGGGACCACAGCTCCAAACCCCTAACCCTCGCACAGTTATTCTGATGTTTTTAAAATGACAATGTTTATTAATGCACACCGTCCTCTTTAAATAAAAATTAGATAAAGAAAAAATATCATATTTTGGACTTTGGGAGCTTCATAGGCTTTGCTTTTTTCCCCATGTTTTTCTATTTTCTGCAGTCGTCTTAACTTTGTCTTTCCCTCTGCTCCTCTTCATCTTCGTTCTTTATTCTCTCTTTTCTGGTTTCAGTCTTTAGTCCAGTTTGAGTCAAAATGTTCGGACATGACGATGCAGACTAACCTGATTTTCTTTGTCTGTATTTTCGTGTGTGTGTGTGTGTGTTTCTTCTCTCTCGGACAGAGCGGCTGGAGTCCGTGGATGCCGGTCATCGCAGTGATGGTCGCCGTGACGGCAGCCGTCCTCTACCCCAACCTCTCCAAGAGCAGCTCCACCTAGGACACACGCACGCACACACACACAGAGCGCTGTGAGGAGAGCATCACTGCTTTACTTGTATAAAGTCTAATTGTACATAATTGTAGAGGGAATATAAAGGTTGTGGTTTCTACAGAGGATTCAGAAGCTTCTTGGTTTATTTTGTTTTTGAGTGTTTTTTTTCTGTGGCGGGGAGTTTTGTTGTCGTTTTTATTGTTGGCTCTCTCTCTCTCAGCTGTGGTGGGGGCTTTTTGGTTTTCGTCTCTCTGCTGATTTCTGGGTAACAAAGCGTTCTCCAGCAGGCCGAGCTTCCACACGAAAAACCTGCCAGAGATGATGTTCACACCCGTCCCGTCGTACACGAGCGGGATGGAGGCGAACGTAACGCTTTCCAGCAGCCTCAGTCCAGTCAGGGGAACATGAGCCACATTCATCACTGAAAAATGCAAGGTCTGCTTTTGCTAGAAGGAGCATCTGCGCACCTTTTGATCGATTTCATTGGCTATTGGCGTCTGTTAGAAAGCGGTGTTTACCTGTAGCCCTGTCAGAACTGGTTTGGATGGACTGGGCTGCATATTCACCTCCATATTCAGCTTTAATTTTGCTCATTAAAATTCTTCTAACCAGCACCGTGCTTTCACCTGCCTCCTAAAAATAAATGTCTCTTTGACATCTTCAGTGTGCTGCTTTCTTAGAACAATATGATAACGTTTGGATTTTAGCTGCTGATATTTGGTACCAATGAACTCTAAATCTTTAAATTTAGCCATTTCTTCCCAAAGAGGTCGGGATTTTTCTTGTCAGGTTAAAAAATTGATCAAAATAAAAATTACCAATTTGGGAAAGCAGGCAACTGCCTAAGACCCTCAGTTTGTCATTGTGGCATTTTACTTTAATAATTTTATAGTAATTTTATTAAATGCTAATTAGTTTGGTAATCTGCACAGTAAAAACTGTAATGGTAACGACCCTAATGTTTTTTACCTACTTTATCTAATCATTGGGGGCCCACTGCTCATTTTTGCCCCGGGTCCTCCCAGTGGGTTAATCTGGTCCTGTTTCCGTCAAACGCAGTGCCTCTATACAGTAAATCTACATCAGACCGGACCACATCAGATTTTCACAAAAAGACAATAGCTTTCAGCTCCATATGTCAGTAAAACAATAAAGTAAATCCACATTAAAATACTGCGTTGATGCTTCATGAAAATCACCTTCATAGTAAATCTGCATCCAGGCTGTTGACGGAGTGCCTCAGTTCACCTGTACCTGGCTCTGTTGGAAAGTGTTCACATACAGGCGGTTTCAGGAAGTCCTGCTCTGTTCTGTTCTGGTTTTAGTCGGCCATGTTGGATGTCTAACATGGCGTTTTCTCTGTTTAGTTTTTTTCTTTTCAGGGTTGAAAACTTGAAGCCAAATTATTAAAATAAAAATCAGATTTATTTTCTATTTTTTTGTTGGTTTTTTTTTTCATTTTCGGGGCACAGAAAAGGGGGTCAACGTGCCTCTGATGTAACTAATTAACACCACAGTTTGTGTATGTGTGCGGCCAAACACACACACACACACACACACACACTTTCTCTGATAAACGCACACACAAACACACACATGGCTTATTTGACTGTCAGAGGTCTGTCAGCGTCAAGGGTGTGGAGAGAAGCTGTACATTGGTGATCCGCAATGTCTCACTAGCTTTTTCCAAGCTTTCAACTGCTACTCATGGACTTCTTCAACCAATGGAGTTAGTGCAGTTGTCATAGCGTTGGTTCAGAACCGACCCCATGACAACTGCGCTAACTGTGTTCGCCAAGACGTAATTATGACCAAGAAGCTCACATTTTTGTTAAAGCTCTGATATGTTCGACTTGATGCTTAGTAATTAATAATCGTCAAATACGGACACCAAACCAAAGTCTGTCTGATGACGTGAGCGCTCCCAAGTCTTAAACGTGACAATTTTACCATCCATCTGTTAAGACGTCTCTTTTAATTTAGGGAACAACGCGGCCTTTCTTCTGGCGCCATCCTCAGGACGAACCCACTAGTGGTGTGAAGATTTAAGAATAATAAATCATTGCTAAAATGTTTTTGTTCTTAAAAATAGGAAGAAGGTTCAGCTTCTCTCTAAACAAACTTCAAACACTTCGGGCCTCTGTGGAAATGTTTTTAGCAGACATTAAATTATTTCGAGGTGTGTGTGTGTGTGTGTGGTTCACACTCTGGACTCTTGAGCGTTTGTCATCGTTCGTGTACTCTGTCTTGTCTCTGTGTTTAAAAAAATAAATAAAATGAACAAATATTCCTGATGTTTAAAGAGAAAAACACTACAGTACAGAGAGAGAATTGTAAAATAAAATGTTATTGAATGATGTGCTACTAGACTTATTTTGTTAAAATTGTTTAGAGATATGAGAGGGAGCTATGTAGAGGATACAGTATGATGATGATGTATTGAATAAGCAGAGAAATGTTTGGATTAAAGTTGTAGCAAGCTGACCCACCAAACCAGCTTCCGGCTCATTCATTCATTCACAAACTTCACAATGAGCGCTGAACTCTGCAGATCATCGGTAATAATAATAAAAACTAATGGTTACACATCAAGGCACCGGTCCTGAAACATGGTTTAACTAATCCAGGCTGACATGATGAAATGATCCTGTTTATTCTCATCCAGATAACTTTTCACGGGCAGTTTGATGTTTGATTTGTTAATCTGGGATGATGTTAAAAGTTTAAAAGCAGCACGCTCTTGAAACCACAATCAGCTCTCAGTAACTAAGTACGTTTACTCAAGTACTATTTTTGAGGTTCTTCTTCTGTACTTTTTACTGCTACATGCAATACTTTACTAGTTACTTTGCAGATTCTGGTTAATAACACAATAGAATTGACAAATATATTATGATGTATTATTTTGGATAGAGATAAGACTTTATTGATCCGGGGTGAAATTCACAAGCTAGCCGGCAGTATATAGAGTAAATTAAAATTAGCTCCACGTTTATCAGCTGCAACAGTGATGAACACAACAGTGCATCAATAATTATAATTCAATAACATATATGATTCTGAAATGGGCCATTCTGCATAATGAGTACTTTTATGTTTGGTACTTTAAGTATGTTTGATGCTAATACTTTTGTACTTTTACTGAAGTAAATTTTTTAATGCAGAGTATTTCTACACTTGTACTGCGATCCGAGTACTTCTTCCACTGCTGTCAGCACTCACGACTGGGCGTCACTACGCCCAGAGTGCACATCTTTACTGCAGCTGCACAGCATTTACTTCAGACTTGTACACGTGTACTTGATGAGTAAAGTATCTTTTTTTGGTGGGGGTGTCAGTATAGAAGAAAAATAATAAAATGAGGTGTTTTAGAATGAGTATGCACATGTTAAATTAATATACAAATATGCAACTGAGTATACAGATGACGTAATGTTTGATGTGTTAAATTGTACATTGTGTGCAGAGATACTATGAACGTTGAGAGATACGAGCAGTGCAATCAGTATTTTGGATCAAATGTGGAGTGCAAATATTTGTACAGCGTAAAGTTATTTGGTGAAAATGTACATTTGTGTAAAGCTGCCAAGAAGAGACCTCATTAAATCTAAGATCTTGGTAATTTTTCAGTAATGGAAGCACATTTCATTCACAGAAGGCAAACATTTGGAGACTTATGACTTCATGTCCCATAATTACAAGACTGAGATCTCATCATTTCAGGATTTTAAATTTGGGGTTGTGAGACAATCAAGAAGAAAAAAAACGAAGTTCTACAACGAAAATTTGTATAAATCTTTAGGACTTTTTCTCCAATCAGACATCTGAAACATGACAAGGGGCCTCAGATTTTTTTTTTTTTTTAGATTCAACTTTAATGTCATTACACAAGTACAAGGCAATGAAATGCAGTTTAGGTCTGACCAGAAGTGCAATAAGCAAGTGCAGGATATAAACTGTGTGCATAAATGCAGGATAGAGCAATATTATGAAGATATTTTACAAGTGGTACTATGGGCATTATATACAGATGGCATTACTATAAACAGAAGTATACTGATGGATATGTACAATAATGAACAGCAGTGCAATGAATATTAAGTAGTGCAAATTATGGAAATAGTTAACAGTGCAGTAGATGAGTTATTGCAGTATATGTATAAATAAATAGTCT
This sequence comes from Siniperca chuatsi, assembly GCF_020085105.1. Lineage (NCBI taxonomy): Eukaryota > Metazoa > Chordata > Actinopteri > Centrarchiformes > Sinipercidae > Siniperca > Siniperca chuatsi. Next base: position 6,140,222 of record NC_058043.1, on the reverse strand, counting down.
GGTAGTGCAAATGAACATGTGGTACATGCAGCAAAAACAATATAGCAGCATTTAAAGTTAAGGTATATGAGGGGACAGTGGAATCAGCGGGGGGCAGAGTTCAGTAGGAAGACAGCTCTTGTTAAAAAGCTGTTTCTCAGTCTGCTGGTCCTGGTCCGGAGGTACCTGAGGCGAGAAAACCGCCTCTGGGTTCGGTGAGAGGAGTCCTTAAGAATGCTGCGGGCTCGACACAGACAGCGTTTCCTCTGGACGTCCTCAATGGCTGGAAGTGGAGTCCCTGTGATGCGCTGGGCAGTTTTCACCACCCGCTGCAGTGCCTTGCGCTCTGCAGCAGAGCAGTCCCCATACCAGACTGTGACACAGTTGGTTAGGATGCTCTCTACTGTGCAGCGTTAGACGTTCACCGGGATAGCTGAGGACAGTTGGGTCTTCATCAGTGTCCTCAGGAAGAAGAGGCGCTGGTGAGCCTTCTTGACCAGGCAGGAGGTGTTGGTGGTCCAGGACAGGTTCTCCGAAATATGGGTCCCCAGGAACTTGAAGCTGGAGACACGCTCAACATCCATCCCGTTAATGTGGATGGGGTCATGTGTGCCTCCTCTCTCCTTCCTGAAGTCCACGATGAGCTCCTTTGTCTTGGAGGTGTTAAGGAGCAAGTTATTGTCTAAGCACCATGTGGCCAGATGCTGGACCTCCTCCCTGTAGGCAGTCTCATTGTTGTTGCTGATGAGACCAATCACCGTAGTATCGTCTGCAAACTTGATGATGGCGTTAGATCCATGCGCAGGCCTGCAGTCGAGTGTGAAGAGGGAGTAGAGGAAGGGGCTCAGCACACAGCCCTGTGGTACGCCAGTGTTGAGTGTGATGGTGGTGGAGCAGTTGTGGCCTGACCTAACAAACTGAGGTCTGTCTGTCAGGAAGTCCATAATCCAATTGAGGTGTTAATGCCCAGGTTTCCAAGTTTGGACACTGCTTTTGTAAATATCGGTTTAATCTTAAACAATACGTTGTATTTCATAAAGTTGTTACAAGTTTTAAAAATCTTAATCTGAAAAGTATCTGTCACATAAATGTAGTGGAGTAGAAGTATAAAGTAGCATGAAATGGAAATACTCAAGTACAAGTACCTCAATATTGTACTTGAGTAAATGAACTTAGTTACTTTCCAACACTGATGAAAACACAGTGAGATGTAATACAGCACCATTAAACAGGCCTGGACCTGTGTGTGTGTGTGTGTGTGTGTGTACTCTGATATTAGCTGAATGTCTTCACACGACAAACACGTATCAATCATCCAGCAGGAGCATGATGTCATCTTTACGAGACGGTTGCAACATGCAGAAGGAATCAGCTGTTGACACACACACACACACACACACACACACACACACATCTCTGACTGTCTCTCGTTTATTGAGTCTAATGTTGCATCAGAAAACTTCCAAACTAGTAGATTAAAAACAAAATGGTGAGTTTACTTCATAGAGACATAAATTTAAAAAAATCAGGAATGTGTTTTCTGATGTTTAAAGGTTATTAGCTTGAACTCACGTTGTTTCCAATAAAATGATAATCAAGACTGAGCTGTTAGGAACATCATTTAACTATTTACAGAACCGAAACAAGGCTGTGTTTGTTCTTCTTGTACAATCAGTTTTTATTAAAATATTTGAGAGTTTGACATTAAAGTTCACATCAAAATTACATCATGTCACAGATACAGTTATACAGATACCGTACTGTAATCCTCAAATGTAATATTTTACATTTTAACGAAACCCAGCAGGTTGTTTGACAGACTTCCTGCTGAGGAGAAAAGTATTGTTTTAATGTTACCGGTGGCTAAAGAAGCCCATCTTCTCCAGGAAAAGAAGAAAATTCAGACGTGAGAAAAATATAAACACTCATGGTAAATTAAGATTACAATGTTCTAAGTCACAATTAATGACTTTTTAGGTAAAAGAAAATTCAACTTCATTATTCAAAGTCATCGTCTTGGCATCTTAAACATTATAAATCATTCAGATTTTGACTTAAAGAGTCATCATTTTAATGTAGCATCTCATAGTTTTGTCTTTAAAAGTCAAACATCAGATTTTTTATCTCGTAGTTTTGTCTTAAATAGTAAAATGTTGACTTCACTAAGACCAGAAAAGTGGATCGCATCACTCCAGGTCTGAGGTCTTTACACTTGGCTTCCTGATTTTAAAACACTGCTGTTGGTTTATGAAGCACTGAATGGTTTAGGTCATAAATACATTTCTGATCTTCTGCTTCGTTCGGAACCATCCAGACCTCTCAGGTCGTCTGGTCTGCTTTCTGTCCTCAGAGTCAAAACTAAACATGGAGAAGCACCACATATCTGGAACAACCTCCCAGAAAACTGCAGATTTGCTGCAACTCTCAGTTCTTTTAAATCCCCCCCAGTTTTCCCAGTTTTCCCAGTTTATGGCCCCAACACCTTTTTTTCGTGGAAAGCACGGGCTGCCTTGAATAATGTAGCGTTTTAAAGTCTAATTGCTTTTCCACATAGATAGGCACATCAAACATTATTGCAAAGGATGTCTGTTGAATTAGTCAGACCCACTCTTCAATTCGGCACACAAGACTTTTCTGTTTGCCGCTGCCTTTTATTAAATAAAATAACTCATTTCTTACACTGTAACTTTTACTCCTGTTTTATCTTTTTATTTTATATTTAACTATTTTAATTATATTTAAATGTCTTTTTATATTGGCCTATGTTGCTTTTGTGTTTTATGTAAAGCACTTTGAATTGCCTTGTTGCTGAAATGTGCAATACAAATAAACTTGCCTCAGTACTTTATAATTTACTTTTTACATCAATATTTTGACTTAGTACTTCATAATTGTGATTCAAATGTCATTTTTACTTAATATATCTAATAGTTTTGACCTGAAAGTCAGAATTTTGACTTACTTTTGTCTTTAAAAGTCAACATTATGAGTCAATATCTTAGATGCATAGCTTTTATTTACCACGAGTATTTTTATTTGTATGATTCCTGCCTTCCTGCCTTCTTCTTCTTTCAATGTTTAACCTGTTTTAAAAGGCGGATCTCCAATTTATTCCCCAACACACACACACACACACACACAAAAAAAAAAAAAATAATTTTTTTTTTTGGTTGTTTGAGTCAAAGAAAAGCGTTGCACCTTGTGAAACAGGTTAAAAATAGAGGAGGTGTTTATTTCACAGGTTGAAAGAGTCGTTGCAAAAGTCCCAGCTGTTGAAAACAAACTGGAGCAAACACAGAAATCACACCTGAAATCTTTTCACCTTGTTTGGTGAAACATTTTGCAGATATCATGTTGGTTGAGTTTATCATGTTGTGACTTCCTTCTGTTTATCCTGAACAGACAGAACTACAGGATCAGCACAAAGAAGGGTGTGTGTGCTGTGTGTGTGTGTGTGTGTGTGTGTGTGTGTGTGTGTGTGCTGTGTGTGTGTGTGTGTGTGTGTGCTGTGTGTGCTGTGTGTGTGTGTGTGTGTGCTGTGTGTGCTGTGTGTGTGTGTGTGTGTGTATATGTGTGTGGAGGGTTGTTCTGTCTAAACAGCAGATTAAAGACTTTGACTGCAAACAAACACAAGCTCAGTTTGTTCACCGTTAAGATCTAAAAATATATATATATAGCTGATCAGATCAAAGTTTATTGATCCGTGTGTGAGTCCAAAGGTAAAAACAACAACAGACCAAACCGATAGGAAATAACAGAGCAGATCAATAATCGCAGCTCATCTTTCAGAATCTGTCCGGTTTCTAATGAATGTATCCGAGCAGCGAGATGCATCACTCTGACTCTTTTTCCAGGAACAGAAAACTTCACCAAACACAACTATACATCCCATAATACAACTCAACACAGCTGAGGGACAACAAAACTAAAAACTAAAAACTAGCTATTTCCGGAGCTTTCAAGGAGCAAACTCCATCCTCTGTGGAAGACCATGAGATTTAGCTGAAAGCTCAGAACAAAGATACTACGTGCACTTTGAGTTGCTTTTTTAAGTATTTTATTTCTGGACAAACGTTAACAGAGCAAACTGATGTTTTTTATAGATCAGCAGAATCACTTTTCCCACAATGCTGAACAAACCAACTCTTGTCGGAGAGTGAAGAAACTTTTTTTTTCATCATCATGTGTCCTTTTTGGGTTTAAAACGGGACTTCATAGTTTACCTTTTCACTAACAGCCTAATAAATGCTCTTATAGCTGCATATTAACTGTAAATTAGATATTCAACAGAGAGATTTGATCAGCCTGTCATTTCTTTTTCTGCAGGTGTTTCTTATTATCTAAAGCCTCCCTTTTCTCCCTGTTTTTAATAGTATCCTTTATTTATAACAGTTTGCTCATCATGACCAAAAGCACCAACATGTCACTATGAAGTACACATTTTATTTTCTCATTCTAGACCACGATGGAAATGCCAAACATATTAAAAAAGACATATATAACAATTCCCACACCTATTTTATGGTTTTGTTGATCTGCTCGTGCACATAGACGATCTTTGAGAAAGTGAGTTGACCAAGGCTGATGCTGCATTCACGGATGCCGGAAATTTGGGGATTGTGAAATTTGTTTCCCTAATTCCAATGAAAGTGCTGAGTTTATATGATGCAGGCACATTGAAATAAGAGAATAAAACATAACTGTGATTCGTTCTGTTATGTTATATTTCATTCTTTGTGAAACTTAATAATTACATATGTTGTAATTGTTTTGCAGAAATTTGTGTGACCATGTTGATCTTCACTGTTTAAATAAAAATAAAGTACAAAAACATAATATAAATAATATACATATAATCATAGAAATGTAACATAATATAAACATAAAATTATTACAATAAAAAGCGACATTTTATTCAAAAATACAAATGAAATGTTATTGTGAATTTTGTGAAAACGGATTATTAATTTAAAATAGAAAAGCTATCTCATTGTCATTTTTATTTTGTTTTTCTGTATCATTCTCAATCATGTATGTGTGTGAAAATGTTTAAATATACATTTGCTTTCTTCTAATATTTCTTTGGGAATTTGAATTGAAATTATTTCTATGAATTATTTAAACAATTACTTCTATGTACAAGTAAATAAATTGTCTTTCTGTCTTTAATCTTTTTAAGTGTGTTACAAGTCTTTTACAGTGTGGTATTAGTACTTTTACTTAAGAAAGCTACTTCCTCCACGACTGGAAGCCAGTGTAAAAAGTTTATTAGAGTGCGGAGGGAAGAAAATGGCTGTTTGGTTTTATGAGAGCAACTGGACTAACTACAAGACTTTAGAAGAAATGGACATTGAGGAAGATTAAACCCAGAAGCAGTGGTGGAAGAAGTACTCAGATCTTTTACTGAAGTAAAAGTAGCAATACCACAGTGTAGAAATACTCTGTTACAAGTAAAAGTCCTGCCTTCTTAAGTAAAAGTACGCACAAAAGTATTAACCTCAAAATATAAAGTACCAAAAGTAAAAGTAGTCATTATGCAGAATGGGCCCGTTTCAGAATAAAATATATTAAATTGCTGGATTATAATTAGTGGTGCATTCATGTGTACATCACTTTAATGTTGGTGAAGGTAAATACTTATATACTGCCTGGTAGCTTGTGAGTTTCGCCCCTGCATCAATAAAGTCTTATCTTTATCCATAATAATACATCATTATTTATTTTGTATTAATAATCTGAATCTGCAAAGTAACTAAAGTTGTCAAATACATGTAGTGGAGTAAAAACTACAATATTAGCTTCCAAAATGTAGAGGAATAGAAGTATAAAGTAGCAGAAAGTGAAAATACTCAATATGTAAATACTCAAATTTGTACTTAAGTACAGTACTTGAGTAAAAGTACTCTGTTATATTCCACCGCTGTCCAGAAGGAGGCAGTAATGCAACGTTAAGGATGCCAAATGCCATAAAACCTCAAAGAAGAAGCGGAAGAAGTCCGAGCAGCACCTGAACGCAGCAGCAGCCGAGTCGGGCTCCGCGAGGTTAAAAAAAAACTTCAAACCACCTTCAGGCTTCTCCGAGGAAACACGAAGCACGCTCCCCGGCGCACCTCCTGTCACATTTGACCAAAGTCCGAACAAGAAGCGTTGAAGATGCCGGCCACAGAGAAGGACCTGGCCGAGGACGCTCCGTGGAAGAAGATCCAGCAGAACACCTTCACCCGATGGATCAACGAGCACCTGAAGTGCGTCAACAAGCGGATCGGGGACCTGCAGCTGGACCTGGGCGACGGCCTGAGGCTTATCTCCCTGCTGGAGGTCCTCAGCCACAAGAAGATGTACAGAAAGTACCACCCGAGGCCCAACTTCAGGCAGATGAAGCTGGAGAACGTGTCTGTGGCTCTGGAGTTCCTGGACAAGGAGAACATAAAGCTGGTCTCCATAGGTGAGTAGCGGCGGTCCATTCATTCGTCTGGAGGCTTCTCTAAGGCGCCGAAACCACCAACTCTTGGCCCCAAAATGTGTTTGCCTGTTAGTGGAGAGTCTACACATGACAGGGATGCTGGCTTTGCTAATATTACTTGTCCCAGTAAAGTTTCCCCCCTCCAGTTTTCCCAGTTTATAGCCCCAGCACCGTTTTTGTTTTTTTTTTTGTCGTGGAAAAGCATGGGCTGCCCTTTTAATAATGTAGCATTTCAAAGTCTAATTGCTTTTCTACACAGATAGGTATATCATACATTATTGTAAAGGATGTCTCTTGAATTAGTCAGACCCACTCTTCAATTCGGCATACATTTAATACACAAAGCAACAAATATTCCGTACAAAAACTTAGTTTTTATAAGTGGTAGCTGCCGCCCACCTGGCTGCATTTAAGTTAGCTAGGTGACAGACGGAGCTGGGAATCAAGAGGAAAACCACTTTTTAAAAGTTGATATTTCATTGAATTTCGCGCTATTGAGTGTCTTATGTTCTGTTGAAATAAAAAGTGACTTAAGACGCTTCTAAAAAAACTTTTACTTGTGTTTCATAATGTAGGCTATGCACTTTTGCTGGAGACCAAAGTACAATCCGTACCTTTTTGTCCTTTCATTTGTGTTTCCCGGGGTTCCCAGGTTTTTTTTTTTTTTTAACCAGCATGTTAACCAAAATTAGCCCGTTAATGAAAGGTCTTCGCGTGGTAGAAGAAATAATTTTACTTAAATTACACGTTTTAATGAGATTTATCCCCATTTTAGTCAGTTTGGGTCCTGTTAGCTCCTGTAAATGAAACGCTTCTGTGTGACAAGAACTCCCTGCCAAACTGTGTTTCAGAATCGTACAGTTTAATGTCGCCTTGCCTATCCGCGACATTAGAATAATATAAATATTTTGTTAGAGTATTTATGGATTTGACAGGAACTTATTTTCAAATCGGCATACACACAACTCACAGTTAAGTCAATATTTTATTGAAAATCTCTGACAATGTTTAAATTTCTGCTGCCTCCCACCTCGGTGTAACATTTTTGTGAAAGACGACTGTGAGAACTGGAACCAAATCACCTCTAAAAGTTTCAGTAAAGTATGGGTTACTGAGAGAACCAGTCATATCCGTGGCTACAGATTGGGTCCCACAATAATTACTGATGAAATGCATCATGTTGTCATCAATAGCTTTAAACTGACAGATTTCTGAATGGAGTTTGGCATGTTGTGGGTGTAGAGTCTCCACACGACAACAGCAGAGCGTGTTTTAATGAGCAGGCTCCCACAGAGAGAGGACACACCTGTGTTAATGAGCCTGGCTCCATGTGGAGAGGTGAAGTCTCTCGGTTTGGGTCTCGGATGAAAATATTTCACCCCAAAATTCACAAAGCCAGAGCAAACTGTTGTTAATGTCAGCTGTATGAGATTGAATGTGATCAGCCTCCACCTGCTGCTCAATTATTCTGCTTCATCTTTTTAACAACCTTGTTGTTGTCTCCTAAACACAATTACCGCACATCTGACTTAAATTCATGTTGTTTGCCTTTCACCCAGGCTGCACAACACTGACAGATCATCATAATGCAGTTATTTTTCTGAATATCTTTCTATATAAATAACGGCATCAAAGACTTTTCATTGTTTTAGGTTTATTTTTAGCAAACAAGAAGCTCTTTTAATGAACTGATATGTTGTCTCAAACAATTTGATTTTCTTTTCAGCTGTCAGCGCATTATGTTAAGAAGCCGTTCAAGGCAGATGAACAAAAAGAAATGTAAATTCATGTTTGAGTTTTGTTTTCTTAAATTAGCTTCCAAGATAACAACCTGTGAATAACTCAGATTTGTTTGTCCTTGTTCCTCCCTTCCACAGTCATGTTTTTAGATGAGTGAGATGTTTTGTTGTCTTTGCTGCTGTTGAATGTTGTGAGCAGGTTTGCAGACCGGCAGAAACTGTGCAAATAATTCAATCAACAGTGTACGTCAATGCTGGTTTGTCACACTGCTGTGAGATTTTAAAGGCGCTGTCTGGTCAAAAAGTATTTTACACAAGTTCCTGGTCGGTTGTGATTCTGTGCTGGAGGTCGTAGTTCAGCTCTCCTATCCTTGCAGAGTCAGAGCCTTTTTTTTTAATTATTTGTGAACATTTTGCATCCAAGTCTTCATTCAGTTGTTCTGGGCCTGTTTTGGTGTGTAGAAGATGAATTAAATGAAAGAATAAGGTTTTGAAAGTAAAGTGGTGCGACAGCGTTGTAATGGAAGTGATTTTTAAAACTGTTTGCTTCAGGAAACGCCAAGTCAAGTGAACACTGCTGTTAAAATGTCGAGGTCGGTTGTTGCCTGTCCAACTCTATAGTAACACCTCGGTGTGTGTGTGTGTGTGTGTGTGTGTGTGTCTCTCTTTGGCTGTTTGTTATACACGGTGGGATCACAGCAGCGATGTTACAGGTTCGTCTAACAAAATCTTGGTCACAATCTGTGTCAGACTGATTATTAGTTTTGAGGCATGTCACATTGTGTGTTGAATGTCTGTCTGGTGAATCTCACGTCATCAGTTCAGCAAAAAACAACCTTTGGTCGTAGCTGTTGCTGTTAAAAATGGCACTTACCCTCTACGTATTGTTATACGACTTAAAATGCCTCATCAGCCAGTGTATTCTGCATCCTTTCATGCTGTTTTCAGACTACTTGGTTTGTAGAAGAGGGTCGTAGCAGCAGTCACACTGTGAGATTTTGGACACTCAGAGTTTTTTTGACATTGGCTGTATTTGGTCTCCAAAGCTCTGAATCGTCCGTCAGTGGACGAGTCTCACAGTGACGTATATAAGATCACAGTTTTGGATTGATCACCTAACATTAGCCGAATGGAAATTTAAACCCGCAGTGCTGAACTTGTGTCCCCCCCCTCCTGGCAGTGAGAGTAATTACACAAACGCTGTCGACGTCCTGCTTATGACCCAGGCTCGTGTTCAGAAATAGTTACAAACAGAGAAATTTCCACAGTTCCAAGACATTAATCAATCATTTAGGTAGAGTAAATGTAATAGCTACACAGCCTACTCCAAATATTTTACCAACTGTCCAAAAGCAGTAACGTGACATCTGTGTCTGTCTTCAGTCCTTCTCTTCTCTCAGCGCTCTCCAACAAGGAAAAGCTAAAGCTACACCAATGGTTATCCGTGTTGGTCCTCGCCGTCGATCGCTTTCGTTTTTTGACTCTAATCCTTCTGAACGTTGAATTTCTTTTTTTTTTTTTTAATCTGTAGCATGAGAAACTTTTCTTGGGCACGTCTTACGTTTTTCCACCATACTCCCAGTTGCCGTTGCCTACTCCGTCGCTACAGTTGCTCCCCCCTTCAGCTCTGGCAAACCAATCATTGCTGGTTGACGTAAAACGCATCATTATAGTTGCGTCAGCGCGGGAATGTCGCCACGGACACCAGATTTATGTATACTGCGAAATACAGAGCAATTTACCTGGCGGTGATAGGCTTAATCAGCATTGTGTGACTTGAATGTAACAGACGTTCATTTATATGTAAAAGTCCCTCATTCCAGCTTTTAATGACATCTGGTTATCGAGGCCTAAATAGTTTTTATATACAAAATTAATACATGCAATCTTAAAAAACAGTTTTTACTGAATTTGTTGAAAGCATGGAAGCGTAAACTTTCTCGTGCATCTTCTTCTGCTGCCTCGTTCTGTCGCTGCCAAATAGAATTTACCAACAAAGCTGCATTTTTCCTCGTTGACTGATTAGTTTCCTCCATGTTGGGCCGAGTGTGTTTAATATCAAATTAAAACTGTCTTGTACTCACAGTATTGAATGCTTGCTCTGTTTCTTAGCCTTGTTTACTTCTTGTGTGATCAGATATTTCTGATTTAAAATCATAATTTAGTTAGTTTGATTCTGTATTTAGTCAAAGTTCTTGTTTGGTTGTTTCAGACATTAAACACTCGTGCATTTAAGAAGTTTGACTTATTTTGTTTACTTCAAAAACGATTTAGATTTTATACTCTGCAAAGTAACACATGGAGAAATGTGTTCTGTGTTGTGTGGAGCACATTTCGCACTATTAAACAGGTCAGCTTGATTTATATAGAGCTTTAAACACAGCACAGTTGATGTAAAGTGCTTTCAGGATTCTGATAAAGATATTTTAACTTTTCTGAGAATTAAGAGGAAATACAGAGTTGTGTTCGTTCATTCATTCACTGCTGTGGTAGAAAAACATTGTGGTGTTTTTTCTTCTGTGGTAAACGTGTCGGATCTGCTCGGATCTGATTCTAGTCTTGTTAACTTCAGCGAGACTTTTCCTCTTCTCTGGTGTTCACACCAATCCAGGTATCCAGGCATGACAAGCTGCATCCATCTTTTCTACCCACAATCCCTTTTATTTTGTTGTCATTTCTTGTAGTAGTCTCTTGTTAGAGGACTGAGACATTATCAGACGTCTCTTTGCTGCTGATGGAGTTTAAACAGCATCACTCTCAGCTGGAAAGGTGAGCTGAACTACAGGAGGAGAATCTTGTTCACGATTCATATTTCCTGGTCTTTTTATGGGATCCGTATGCACTTCAGCCTTTCCTCTTATTCAAAATAATTAAATTGAAAGTCAGACTAAAAGAAAACTGACACTGAGTATCTTCTGGAAGTCTGTTTCCACAGCTGAACTGAGCTCGTGAGTTGTTTTTGCGAGACTCTCAGACCGCACCAGAGTTCACTTGAAATCCAGACCTCTGTTTGGCGGCGTACCAAGACTGCTTTTCTAGATTCAACACAAGCTTTTATACTTCATCAGATGTACTGACATCTGTGGTTAAACTCTGGTTCAGGAAAAAAAAAACGATCCAGCTCGAGTGTGAAACCGTCCTGAGACACGGAGGCTGGCCGGTGTTTGGGGATGGGAGTGAGCCGAGGTCGGAGCGTGTTCAGTCATGTAAAACTGTGGCGGTTTGATTTTCCACAGTAGAGAGGAAATAACTGGGTGGGTGACACACACACACACACACACACGCTCTCCCTCTGTCCGGTTGTTTGGTCTGAAGCAGAGTTCGATTGACAGCTTTCACACCTGCCTAAACGAACCAAACCGAACAGGCAAACGCTGGTGTGTAATGAGCCCCACAGCCTCGTGTGTCTGCTAGTGTGGCCAGAGACCTGACTGAAGGATGTGTCTCATATTAAACTTGTTATCCTTAAGATTTCAGTCCTGGTTGATTTGGTGACACCTGTGGTTACTGGTGGTTTAATACTGCAGGTCACAGAATTCTGGGGGCAGCAAAACAAACTATTGTCTATTTATTACTATTTTAATAAAGTCAGGTAATAATTGGCCTTTTTCCATCATTCTGGCAACCGTGATCAGATTTAATGCTGCACACAGCATGAGTCCGTGAAAGGAGGTGGTTACCTCACTGAGAAGTTGGAGGAGTGCAGCCTGTCGCCTGCAGCTCTTCATCTAACAGCTCACTGTGGCGGCTCCTTCTTGTTCCATTACTCCCTGCAGTATTTCAAACTGATCCGCTGTCAAAAAATGTCGAATGACCGTTCTCTTGTTTTGTAGATGCGTTTTTGATGAAAGATAGCGGTCAGTGCTAATCTCACTGACAAACACATTGCATTTCCTGTGACTACATAATAAAAGTCAACTCGTGTTTTGCCAGTTAAATGCTCTTAACGTAAAGCTGCAGCTGTTGGAAATGTTCGGTTTGCATTAGCTGTAACTTCGTACAGCAATTTCTCGGGGAATGTCGCCACAGACACCCATTTCTTAACACTGCAAATGCAAGGACTTTCATATAATTTAATCAGTGGGTCATAGGCTCAATCACCATTGTGTTCATTCGGCGATAGTGACTTAACAGACATTTATTTAAATGAAAATCATCGAGATTATTACTTTAAACACAGGTGATGTTTACTAGTTTCAGAAGGCTCATCTTGTGTTTTAATACCTGCAGCAGGAATATTTTGTAATATATGTAATATCCTGATAAAACTGTTGAGCTGTCAGTGCAACAGCTCAACTGTATTTTGCATGTCAGGACAGTTCAGTGCTTATTGTGGAACATGAGAACTGGACTCTTTATCGAGACATTTTATATAACTCTGTTAACACTTTGGTACTATCACGAGGGGAAAACCTCAGCGAGTCCGAATCTGGGTAGCTGAAGTCTGGACACGCTGGAAGGGATCCAGTCTGGTCACACAGGTAACGTTAGTTTGTCAGATACCTCACCTCCACGACAGGAAGAGTGTACCGGGCAAACGGAGCGAGGGAGCGTGGGAAAGAGATGTTTGCTGTTGTCAGACGACATCTTCTTTTGTGTGTGTGTGTGTGTGTAATGGTTAGCTGTAGTTGTGGGGCCCCTCAGGGAGGCCCCATGGCTTTTGTCTGTAACACACACTGAGACAGACAAAGGAGTATTTTTAGCACATGTTCAGTTAAAAATAACGCACATCTCATGTTTAAGCATTTCATTAAGTTTTTTTTTTTTAATTCATTGAGCAGTTAAATTTTCAATTCCCAGTCTCTCTTTCGCTTCTCGTCAGACTGTTTGTTCCTCGACGCTCTGCTGCTTTCACTGTCTGCTGAGACGTTGACATCCTCAGCGTTTTAACCTGTGTGTTTTGTTAACATTGGCTTTACTTCCTCATTGTTGGGGTCCTACAGAGCCCACTGAAGGGGGAAAAAATCACTATATGACTTTCTCACAACTGCCATCTACCGTATTTAACTACCAATCCAACGTGTCATGGACTTCACATTTCTCTGCTGTCTCAAACTAACTGTGCTGATTTTACAGAACGACATGCTGTTTTCTTTGTCTTCATTGTGAATTAAAAACCTGCTTTAAAACACTCTGGGGGTGGGACTGCAGTTTCTTTTAGTATTTATACATATTTGTGGGTATCTTTTGTTAATAATTTTAATTTAATTTAAAAAATACCTTTTTTTAAAAATATTGTTTATAAAAAAATTAATATCTAGAAAAGTATTGAAGCGCCAACTGTTTCTTTTGCCACAGACTGCTGGAGTATTTGATGAATCTGACTAAATATGGAAATGACCATAGAGCACAGTTATTACTATTAAGGAAATTATATGGGCTATGCATGAACAAATATATATTCATTTTGACTGCCAAAACAGTAATTTCACAGACATAGAAATGTACAGTTATCCAACATGTTAACCTACATAATGAGGTTACTTATGTTTGGGATAACTCCCTGTTAGCCCTCTTACAAACTGTTATAAAACTGCAATAACAGAAATCCTATTAAACTAATAAGGGAAGGTACGCAGATAAAGAGCAGATGAAAATCTATTGTATTTAACCATGTTTCACAGCACAACAGAAGTAATGTGACATTTTCTTTAGTGGACTTCTGAAACATGTCGTCAGTTCAAAATCATGTTTGGAAGCAATTCTCATAAAATCAGGAGACGTCATGAAGTATCAAGCTGATTAAACCCAGCAGAACATTAGGGTGAAATAAAGGGTGAAACCTGATCGGAGTCTCTAAATGAATGAAGAGCTTCTCACGCTGCTCACATTGTGTGTGTGTGTGTGTGTGTGTGTGTGTGTGTGTGGACTCCACCCTGCTTCATATCCACCAGCTGTGTTTTTTTTTTTTTGTTCCTGATGTAGCTGAGGATCGACCTCATCTTTCATCTTCTGCCGTTTCTGTCTGATAACTGCAGTTCCATCATGTGACAGCAGCTACTTTTTTTTTTTTTAATCAGAAAATGCTTTTAGTTTCGCACTTTCGAAATGCTTTTCTCAAGAATTCAGTGTTGATGAGTTTGACTTTAACGTCTATCAGCTTCAGTGAAGTTTCAGTGTCCTCCGACCTCCTTCAGCGCTTGCAGCTTCACCCTGAAATATTTTGTCACATGTGCGTCGATATTCAATTGACGGGCAAAAAACTGCAAAATCACCACATGGTCCTTTAATGCAGCACAGAAGTTTGAGTTTTAAGTGGAAAGTCAGGATTCTCTGAGTTCACTTTAAAAAAAAAAAAAAAAAAAAAAAAAAAATATAAAATTAATAGTAACTCAAATGTAGATTGAATAAAAACCAGTGACTCACTTTGAGCATGTGTGTTTGGAGTTAGTGGAGCACAAACGTAACGACTGAGACTTTATCACTCTGAGATTGCAAAACCCTGTGTGTGTGTGTGTGTGTGTGTGTGTGTAACCTGCCTGTTTGGACGTTGGCCTGTGTGTGTGTGTGTGTGTGTGCATCATAACTGAAGTGGAAGAGGGATTTCAGCCTGTTTGTGTAGGTTTAACTAGTGCTGAAATGTCAATTAATCAATTAGTCAATCAACAGAACATTTAGAATATTTTGTTAATCACTTATTTATTATCAGACGGGGGGCCAGGTGGGTTGCCAGTGCCCCCCCAAATTTCTTTAATATATTTTTTTTGGCCACTTTAGGCTGTAAACACACCATTGACAAGTTTTAAATTTGTTGTGGCTAATTTGATATTAAACAGCGGCTTATTTACACATCCATCAGACACAGAGCAACATCCGATCGTAGTGTTGTTTGTGTCCACCTGATGAATGTGAGTCCAATATTGACTCTCCTTTTAGCTCTGGTTTGGTCTCCACCAACTCCTGAGAAAAATATTTGACTCTTTAGCTGCTAAATGCTCCACTTTCTTCACCAGCTAGACTCTAACTCTGTCTGTCTGCTGTTTGGTGCTTGACAGATAGTGTACAGTGGGTTTATCAATTAAATATAATGTTATTTATATAGCGCCAATTCATAACAGAAGTTATCTCATTGCGCTTGTCCTATAAAGCAGGTCTAGACCGTACTCTTTATATAATCAGAGCTTGTTTGCTGAAAACAGCTGCTTGCTGATGAGAGCGCAGAGACTGAAACATTCAGTAAATGTGCTGAAAAACCAAAACTAGTAGCTAAAACAGTGACAAACAAAGAGATTGCTGTTGCGTATTGTAAAATCTTTAGGATATGTGCCAAAGATTGGAAATACCACAAACAAAGTTTATATCAACATTGGATCATGATGCTTAACATGGTCCATTAAAACATGCAGAGTGCAAGGGCTCACAGTGCCAAACACCAGCAATTAGACCCATCCGCTTCCAGAGAAACATCCCAGCAAGAAACCACAACGTTACTGTCGAAAGTGCTAACCACTGAGCCATCGTACAGGTTTTGAATTTAGTTTTTTTTTCTTCCAAAATGTAATTTACAAATTTAAAGCTGCCTGAAAGGTATTTACCTGCTGCTGCCTCCCTGCTTGTAGCGCTGAGGGTGAGAGGAACCAGGTTAAAATAAAACACTGAGAACAGGCCCGATGGGATCTGTAGCTTACAGTTAATCAGACTGTGTGACCTCATTCTCACACACACACACACACACACACTTAACCTGCGATGCCTCCAGGCTGTGTTTTTGAAGAGTAAATTAGCTCGCAATGTGAAGAGACTGTTTTTGCCTGGAAGACAGTCATTCATCCGTAAACATATCTGTTACGTTTTAATATGCAGCAGTGATTCAGCCTACGTCCACTTCATTAGAAGCTTGTTTGGTCTTTGTTGCTCTAAACACTCTTTGTCTGGTAACTTTCCAGTAGACGATATGAGGAAAATCTGCGATGACGATATGACTGACGATAAACTAATTTTGAAATGTGCATATTAGCTATACAGTCACTGTCAACCTGGTTGTCTTTTAAATTCAGAACAGGATTAGAATTTGAATATTTTTAAATATAACTAAATGTTGTTTCTAGGACAGCAATAGTAAAGTTTACAAAGTCACTATATAAACTCAGTAATATCTCACTGGAAACAAATCTCAAATGTCCCTAAAATAAATCATGTTCCTGACATTAAAGAGCAAAGTTTAGAAAGAATGAAGAACTCCAACATCAGTCAGTGTCCTTCCTCCTGTCCTCTGTCCTCCGCTGCTGGGATTCACTGCAGGTAAGTTACCGCTGGTAGAGGGAGGAGGGGCTGCTTTGTCTCAGCAAGCAGCTAAGTTTACAAGAATTTGCCACTTTAAAGGTATACGGATTTTTTATTTATTTTTAAGCTTGGAGACGACACAGCCTGCGTTACACATGGGAGGTGTGGAGTGCTTCCTGTTTTGATTTTTGAGCATCATCATTGTGTCTCAAGTCCCCCCCCCAACTTGTTTGCTGGAGTCTCCCTTTAATGTGGATCACTCATATCATGGCTGATCTGCATGATCAGAATAGACTAAATGATTAATTGAAAAAATAACTGACAGATTAATCGATAATGAAAATAATAATTTGTTACAACCCTAGTCTTAATGTCTGGTGACATCATGCTGCATACAGCTCTGAAATACACTTAAATGCATTTACTGCTGGTGTTTTTATGGTAATAATAGCTACAATTTAGACATATCTTGCTCTCTCTGTCTCTAGGTGGGTTTCCATTCACCTGTTTTTATGCACATTTTCAATTTGGTTTTTCATTTTCAAAAGTTTTTACGTTTGGCTGAAGTGGTAAAAGTTGGTGTATCGATAAAAGCAAAATGCGACAAAGCACAGCGGAAACAGACTTTCTCCAAGGAAGAGATGAAAAATAGCGGCAGACGAAAACATCAGATCAGTGTGGAGCGATGAGACTTTAACCTTCCTCAAATGAATACCTGAAACAAAAATAAATCCAACATGTTTGTGGTTTGACTGGTGTTCATTTAATTACATCATCTTGTTGCGTCCTCTTCTCCAGCAATGGTGTAATGGCACCCAATTGGAAAATTAGCGTCACCTACCGTTTATTATCTTGACGAACCAACTCCTAATATTTGTATTAGGAGTTGTAACGGTAGTGGGTGGAAACAGGCATTAATTCACATTTTCTTTTGCCGATTTTTCATAAAATTCGGTTAACACTTGCACTACATTTGGATGGAAACTTGGTCGGCCTCTCCCTCTCCCCCCCGTCCTGGACCAGAAACCACACTGCAGACATACTTAGACAGACACACACACACACACACACACACACACACACACACACACACACACACACACTCTCTGTCGCTTTCACTCTCACTCTTTCTCTTTCGGCCACTCGGTTGCCATGGTGCTGTGTGTCAACAACAGTCTTTGGCTCGTTGAACTGACAGCTGATACATGTTTGGTTTCAGTCTACCAGGATTGTGTCTCTCGGTTTCTGACATGTACGTTTCTGTTTTCATTTTTGTGTCATGTCGTTGTTTTATTTACTGCTGTTGTTTTGTCACCGAGGTGGTTTTATCTGGCATTTTCTCACTCTTTTGACTCTCAAACCTGCTGGTGTTGTACAGGTTGAACTTTTATTTATGCTCCTGGGTTTCTGTCTATTTACAGTAACTCTGTAGATTTGTGCATGTCATGTTGTTGAATGCTGTCTTGTCATCCTCGTGGTTTTGATGTTTCAAACACGCTCGACCACATGAATTTCCCCTTCAGGAAAATAAAGTTCACCTAGACCTAAAATACATTTATGAAAAAAGGTATTTATGACAACAACTGTGGTATTCAGACATACCAAGTTCAGGAAAAGATTCAGCTGAAACTGATTTGGCAGCATTGTTGTTCACTTTTATCGCAATAAAGAACAGTTTGTACCGAGACAAAGACGCAGACGGAGGTTTAGAGGCTGCACACACACACACACACACACACACACACACACACACACACCCTGGAGTGATTGGTGATTGGAGAGAAAAGTGTCCCAAGGTCAGCCCGGGATGAGGCACATTCCACCTGTTGTCCCGGCAACCTCAGTAAACAAAGTCAGTGATTGGCTGGAGTCGACCGGGGGGGTGGGGGTGTGGCTTTGAGGAGGAAGTGTCACCAAATTTCAATGACCCAGAGCTGCCTGATGCTGCGTTCAGGTCCTGTGAGAGAGATAAGACTGTCTGAGCTTTCAGTAGGTGAAGAGGTCGAGGCGACAATAGAAAAGATGGGGGCGCACAATATTTGTCTTAATGTGGAAAAATACTATCCAGTGATTTAACCACAGCCTTTTTATTGAAGTTCGAACAGGTGTACGCGATCTCTGAGTGTCTTCCAGTCACTATCTAATAGATTACATATGAGATGTAAGGAAGGCCCTCCCATACAGCAGCCTGGAAAACGTTTTGCAGGGATTTGGCCATAAACCAAAGTATTGGACAAATTGAAAATGTGACCTGAAGATGGCGCTAGATGAGAGGCGGCTCATCAAATTTACTACAATTAATCTTGAGGGGAACATGAATGTCTGTACCAAATTTCATGGCAATCCATCCAACACTAATGTGAACCTCATGGTGGCGCTAGAGGAAACGTTACAGGATCATGAGGATTCACCCCTCTGGGAAGTGTCTCTACAAAATTTCATGACAATCTAATAGTTTTTAAGAGATTTCAGTCTGGACCAAAGTGGTGGACAGACCGACATTGCCATCCCCAGAGCCACTAGCATGGCTAAAATTACACTATTTAAGAGTACGTTTATATCTAATGATGGAAGCGATTTCCAGTGACGTTAAGCAAAAACTTAAACAAAACAATAATAGTTCAGTGAACTAAAGTGCAGAGATGAGGAAGTTCATGAATCATTTTAATTTCCTTCGGAAATTGGAACCATCAAGACTCTAATGTGCTCTTACATGCAAAGGTCTCCCACGTCTATAAGTCATAGCTGGCAGGACTGTTTGAATTGGCCGTGTTCTCACTCACTCACATAGAAACCTCACAGCTCCTTTTTACTCTTGCGGTATCCCGTTTGCTTCTCGGCTGGTTTTGTTCCGTCTTTCTTTTCTTTCGTCTGTTTCAGTTCTTCGGTTTCACTCCTCCAGGAGAAGAAAATTCAGAGCTGCTGTCATATTTATGGCTCTGACCTTTGCTCTCATCTCTGGTTGAGCTGCAGTAGCAACGTGTGCAGTGAAAGCCAAGCTGTGTCCGCTGGCAGAGGAGCATAAACATGGGCCGTCCAGATAAAATGGTTTCAAAGTCCAGATTCTTTGCTTCAGCTCTCTGTTTACTGCTTCTGTCGAGATGATCAGTGTTTACAACCACGATAATAATTGCAACCAGATCAATAATCACAACCACATCACAACTTACGTCACCCGCAATAAGGTCAAAACTAGAAAAAGTATCAGGCCTGGATAACTTTGGCAATTTTCTATCGATGTTTTGATTCTCCACCACGAAGGCTGGTTTTGGAGGAATTAAAAAAGCGTGACTTGTGGTGTTGGAACAATTTTTGGGGGAAGAACAAAACTGCTTTCAGGTTACACTGTAAGAAACAGAGCTTGAGTCAAAACACTATAAAACCATCAGTGCAGAAAACAGCAACACACATCTGAAAGAGCGAACTGTTTTTGTGCACAACTTGCCACGGCCAGCATTTTTTGTATTATTAACAATGACGTGGCAAGCTGGAAAACATGTTTACAGACACGTTTGGTTGGCAACCGTCAAATTCTCTGCCTATAGGGTTGTGAAGTGGGAGAGGCCGCTGGTTTTTCCCCATTTTGTATTTCCATTTCAAGTTTTTATTTAAAAGATATCCTCATTGTTACTGAACTTGGAAACTTGGGACTTTGGATGATGTAACAATCATATGTTGTGGCTGCCAGTTTTAGTTATTTCAAGTTTGTTTCTGATAATCAATACCCATGAGCCTCGGCCACTGTTACTCTGGAGAAGAAGCCAGTCAGAGGCCCAAAATCAAAATGCTACGTTGTTGAATTTGTGCACAAAACATGGCGCCATCGCTGCTGAATTCAAAATTGACCCAGAATCCGTTTTTTCAACAGCGTAATCTTTAGTTTCCACTCGACGTTAGCAGCACGCGCAACAGAATATGCAAGTCGTAGTCGGGAGTCGTAGTTAACTTCTCCCCCCCAATGTTTTTAAGTCCACATGCTTGTACCTTCGACTTTTTTCCAAGAACCAGTTGTTTTTAACGCAGTTGTTAATCTTTTGTTGTGATAACTCACCTGGGAGAGTTTCATGCCCATCCAAGACTTGAACTGCTCCAAATGTAAGTCACATAACATTAACAATTAGAGATTAAAAGATTTCTTCTTCTGGAACCAGGAAAAAGCCAGATATAGCTCTTCCCACCTCGTAGCTACTATCACTGGCAAGTTTGGTCAGCTGTAATCAATAAGACGGTGTAGTCCCTCATTCGTCCAGGAGTGTTCTATCGTAGAAAGGGTTTCAGTCGTAGTCATCTGGACACTGTTTTCAGAATCAAGACGGGACGAGCTCCGGATGGGAGCCGAACGTCTTGATTCTGAAAACGGTGTCCAGATGACTACGACTGAAACCTTTTCTACGATAGCTGTAATCAATGTTAATTCTGGGAGTTTGCCAGAACATGTATAATACCACTCGCATGCAAATTGATGCCATTTCTGAGTAGCTTAGCTAACTTATCCTTAAAATAACAATATGTGACATGCCGAGGTAAGACATGTGGTGACTCTGCCAAAAGCCTCATTCAGGTGTGACTAAACCATAAAGGTTAAAGGCTTTCAGTCTGAGGATTTAAGAAGCTGGACATGTGGCTCACGAAGCTTCCCAATTTGAACAACAAAGTGTGTCCCAAACCTGCAGCTCAGTGCTGTACAGATTATTCAGCGGGATTATTTCTGTTTTAATGTTGACCTTGAAGTTGCTTTATGTTTACACAAAAATAAAGTTTTGTTTATCATTTCACTCTGTAAACTCTCCTCTCACGCTAGGCTGTTGTGTGTGTGTGTGTGTGTGTGTGTGTGTGAGACATACAACACACAGAACCTCTGTGTTGCTGCAGAAAAGGTAACATGAGAGTGGTGGGGATATAGACTTACTTACACACACACACACACACACACAACAGCGTCTTTGTTGGTTTCAGGTCTAAATGTTGCAGCTTTGTGCTGTTTTTTCAACGTGAAGCTTAAAGGAACAAATGTCACTGAAATCCACTTTGAGAAAAAATTTAAAGGATCAATCACAGAAAGTCAGATTTCTACATGTTTCACGATGAACACATGTTAAATTAGATTATTATAAATTTTCAGTGCAGTTGTTCCCAGCCTTTTTGGCTTGTGACTCGAGCAAGAGGTCTGTCTGCTGGTTGTTGAGACCACTCTCGTATCCGTCTGTGAAATAGTAGGCCACAGCAGGCAGCCGGTTATCTTAGCACAAAGACGGGTAAAAGGGGGAAACGGCTAGCCTGGCTCTGTCCAAAGGTAATAAAATCCACCTACCAGGATTAAAGCTCAACAATTTATAGTTTAAAAAGATCAGTTTGCAGTTGTGCAGGTGGTCATGTGCCAGACAATTTTTTTTGCCTGTGATTAGTAACTTCCTGGAGTCTCCGCTGGTTTTCTGGCAACTGCTCAGAGCCAAGAAATAGTCAGTCACATAACCGCTCATGGAAAAACGTGTTGGGCGGGGGTTAGTATAAATCACAATATCTGTAATGCAAAGTCACCTTTTTTTTTTTTTTTTTTTTTTTTTTTAAAGGGTCAGTTCACCCAAATCACAAAAAGGATTAGGTAGATTAGTCTCTGTCAAGGTTTTGAGGTGTCTGAGGTGTCTTGAGGGTCTTCTGATGCCAACTGAATACAGTGGAGGCTAATGGAGACTTTGTTTTGTGGTGCTAAAACCACTGCAAACAAAAATAAACGTCCAACGCACAAACACACTCACACACACGTCTCTTTGTTTCCTTGTCACTACCAGTCGTGCTGTTGTCTCACAGCAGACGTTCATGTCTTTATGAAGCTGAATTGTTGTCATCGTGCCGCTGGTGTCTTGATCCTGAATTGTTTTTGATGTGGGGAATATAATCTCACACACACACACACACACACACACACACACACACACACACACACACACACACACACCTCTGTTGTTTGGTTGGAGATGCAGCAGACATGACGTAGAGTTACAGACAGTGACTGTTCATCATTAACCAAATATTTAGTAATCTGACTGGCAGGAAGATGACGGACAGACATTTCACTCCAACAAAAAACTGTTGTCCCTCTCTCTTACTTACACACACACACACACACACACACACACACACACACACACACACACACACACACACACACACACACACACACACACACACACAGTGTTGTTGAAGTCAGCCTGTGTGTTTTATGTGTGGTTGTGGTGGTTTACTGAGGATTGTTCAGTGATAATCACTGTGGTGAACCTCCTGCAGCCTGGCTCAGATACAAACATCTCAAACTCTGCTCCTCTCACTCACTCTTGTCCCATTTCTTCCTCTCTTCTCTTCTTCTTTCTTTTCTTTTCTCTTTTCTACTTTACTCTTCTCCTTGGTGTTGAACCTCGACACTTTTTTGGCACTGACAGAATATGTCCGGATCACCTGGGCACCACACGTTTGGTCCGATTTGTGATCTAGTTTGTTTGTTCTTTGATCAGACAGTTCCTGATTTTAAATGAAGTATTTGACCATTTAGGCTGTAATAGGGCTGCAACTAAAAATTGTCATTGATTATTTTCTTGATTTAAATTAATCATTTGGTCTATACAAATAAAATAGTTAAAAAGGTCGCCCTGGTAAGCTCACCTGGTAGACTGCGTACAAGGTATCAAGGCTTAGTCCTTTTAATGCTCAAGTTAAAACATGTTTAACCTGACAAAACAATCTCCCCTCAGGGTCCATTGAGTAGCTTTTCTGGAGCTTTTGAACCTGCGACTGTTGGTGTCTTTCCATTGACTTTGTCTGAAATCATCTGACCTCCTAAAATTTGCTTTATGTTCTGCCTAAACACACTTTTATTCTTCTTAGTTAATTAGCTAATTTTCTTTTTTGTCTGTCTCTCTTCCTCTCCTTTTTTCTGTCGTGTTCTTTTTCTCTTTTCTCCATCATTATCCCCTCTCTTCTCTTCATCCTCCTCTTCCTGACCACATGGCCGGGCTGGTTCTGATGACATCATAACCTGGGAACCAGGATGGTGAGGTCATGCAAGGCTAAACGCTGCAGTGTGTTTGTCAGTATGTGTCCTGTTTATGCATGCAGATGTAATGCCAGATGTGTGTGTGTGTGTGTGTGTTAATGACAGGGCAGCACTGTGCTGGTTACTCAGCTCTCTTGCGGTTCTCATATTTTCATGTTTCTTCTGTTTGTTCGCATCAAACTTCTTTTAGCTCCTCAGTCTTCCTAGTGGAAACTTATTATTTATGTAGTTTTAAAAATGGTATTTTATGTTTAACTTTATTTTCTTTCCTGGTTGCTGGTGATGCTCCGTTCTGATACTATTTGACCATGGCGTTACATTTGACATAGTGGACCAGATCATCTTGCTTACTGGTCTGGAGAAGTTTGATGGCATCTCTGATGATCGCCCTGCCCTGGTTCAAATCAAATCTTTGCTATCTCTTGCTGTGCTGGAGAAAGTTTGGACTATGGCAATTACATGTGGCCCTGCTTGAGACACAGTTTTCTGTCTCGACTGCAGTTTTAGCAAAGATCTCAAGCGATTTTTAAATTCTGAATTGGTTTCAAGGTCTGGCCCCTAACCACATCTCTGCAGCTGTTTGAGTCCAACCAATGAACCGATTTAAACACAGAGAGAGAGAGAGAGAGAGAATGACACAGACTGTATCTCGGTCGCCCCTCATTAACCAAATAAAAGACATTTAAAAGCCTCTTGCCTCCTTCTCTCTCTGTAATCTGGGTTTTTTTTGGTGGGATCGCCCCCCTCTGAGCTGCTGGTGCATGACTCATGTGACTCTTATTAAGTGGCACCGTTATTACAGCAATGCATCATGCAGTGATGTCATCAGTGGGTGACACAGTTTGGGAGTGCCGACATGATGCTATGGGGGAAGACTGCTGACTTTTCAGAAATCAGAAATACTTTATTTTCTGGAAACGGTTCAAATGTTAGACCTTGAAAGTAGATTTTAAGTGATAATTTTAAAACAACTAACCTCACTGGAGGAGGGTCAGTTCACCCAAACTATTAGAAACACACTTTCTTACTTACCTCTAGTCATACTTAACAATGTTGATGAAATGTCTGCCTCCACCCTAATACAGGGGTGGTGACTTTTTGGTGCTCAGAGCATTGAACAATGATTACTGTCCCCATTACTCTTGATAATCCACAGAACGTGCTGTCAACTGTTTTTATAGGAACTATTTCCTTAGGAGAAAATAGTTTATTCCATTCACCTCCTTTTTGTATAAAGGACCACTTTTATGTGTTCATCAAAATTACATTTTTTTTTTTTTTTTAAGGGACGTTAGTCTCCTGAAAAAGCAGACTGAGCAACATGTTCATACCTGCAGTTTGTAGTTAACTTGTTGTACTACGAGTTTGTAGTTAAAAAACTTAATTCTCAAAGTTCATATGATGTTTGTGTATGGGTGTAAGTAAGATTTTACCGTTCATTGTAAAAGCTTCTATATAGAGTGACAGTGAGAAAATAAAATAAACTCACATTTAATTAAAACATATTTAGGGTTTAGTTGGATGAATGTTTAGATAACATAAATGCATTGAAATATACAGATAAAAATAGTTTCTCCAAAGTCGTGGCACACCAAGTTAAGTGTGCACACCCTAAAACCACAAGGATAAAACAATATTGATTGGCCTTCGGATGATGATGGTATTCTTTGTTGGATTGTTGACATGCGATCAGTCTGTCAGAAAAGAGGAGTGATGTCATACACCTGGACGTGTGTGTGTGTGTGTGTGTGTGTTTAAATCAAGTGGTTGTAATGTTTAAAGAATATGGAGCGACACTGCTGGGTGTGTGTGTGTGGCTTTTGTTCCTTTGCCACCACCCATTGGGTTCTCAGAGGGGGGGTGTGTGTGTGGTGAATTGGGGGTGGGTGGGGTTATGATCTCACCACTGAGGAATGTGTGTGTGTGTGTGCGCACCATGGGTCAAACAGTCTGTACACACACGGTAGCTCGACATCCTGTTTACCACTGCAGGTACCTCGGTTTAAAGGGCATTTCCACCCAAAATTCACTTTCCCCACCAGACTTTTATTGTTTTTAGGCTAATTTTTCCTAATTACAATTTAATGACGCCCTGTTGCAGCTCGTTGTGTAATAACTGTCACTGATGTCAAAAATGTATTAAAACCTGTTCAAGGAATATATCAGCGTTTTAGCCTACTCACTAAAAGCTCTGTACTTAACATCCCAGCAAACCATTTTGCAAATCTTGTTGCATTTTTCTTCCAGGCAGCCACTGGTGTTCATTTATTTCTGTATGGTATGAAAATCAGTTAGTAAACTCTTAAAACCTGCTTGAGTTGTCTGAACATCAGGTCTGCATTTAAGGATGGATTATTTTAGTGTCACAGTGGTTCTTAACCTTTTTGGCCTGTGACCTTTTTTTTTTTTTTTTTTTTTTTTTTTTTTTAAACAAACCAAGCAGCCTCTCATCACCAGTTGTAACCAGTACAGCCAGAGAGTGATTTAAAAAAACAAACAAACATTTTTTACAGCCTTGAGGGAGTAAAATTATTCAGTATTTTATCTGTAGCAAGTTTCAAGAATCTGCTGATTTTCATATTGAATGGAAATTAACATTCAAAACTCTGCGTTTAAGAATTGTCAGCAGTAAAAGTATACAGCATTTGTAACTGAGAAGATAAAACGTGCAAAAACCTGCTCTGCACCAAACAGCAGACAGACCAGTTAGAGACCAGCTGGTGAACATAGTGGAGCATTTAGCAGCTAAAGAGCCGGATATTTCCCTCAGGTGTTGGTGGAGACTAAAAACGGAGAGTAAATACTGGACTTACATTAATCATGTGTGATAATGTTGCTCCGTAACTGCTGGATGTGTAATATAACCGAACAAAGGTGATGACGCTGCCCCCAAATGGGCAAAAAAATCTGTAATTGCAGGTTTAATTGACCGAACCAATTAGTAAATGCATATTTGTGACAAGTTTTGCATTGTTCACAACTGGTTTACTCATAAAAACTGAAAATAGTTGAAAATAATCTGTATGTAGGTACATTGACACTTCTGATCTCACTTCAGTGTACCTTTGCTAATGTGTGTATCTATAATGTAAGAAATGCCAGCTAATTCAGTAACATAAGGCTTTATTTGATTTCTAATTAATTTATAGAACAAGGTTTTGAAGAGTTATGTGTCGTATAATTAAACAGGTTTATAACTGATGAGGTGTTGTCTCTGGCTGCTGGCGTGGGACAGTAAATGTTTTCCTGCAGCGCCTGGCCGGCTGTGTGTTAGCTGACATCAGTGACTATCTGCCTCAGGCGTCGACTGTTCTGTACTGTCCAGCAGTAAATTGTTGGGTAGGAAGCTGAACATGTGTGTTTGTGAGATGGTGATGTAGTCATCGTGTGAAGGAACAGATGTTGTAAATCTGACAGCAGTTGTGCCTCTGAGGGTGAGAGACATAGAAAGGGAGAGAGAGAGCGTGGCAGGGATTCAACAGTGTGAGCTACAGTTACCTGACAAAGAGACTGTTCCAGTTATCTCCACCTGTAGGCAAGGTGTGACTGGACTTCACAGATTAATGTGTGTGTTTACATTGGATTGAAAGGGACAGATCTGCTAGATTAACTTCATGTCGACTAAACCTACAGTAGGGTCACGCCTCTGTAAAAAGATGTCCCACATCCACTAACCTGAATGGGAGACATGCATCGAGTCATCAGTCTCTGGGTCGGGTTAGGCTAGAAAAGAAGCTATTCGACCATCTGACAAGCACTTCTAAAGCATACTGGCAGCTTCAGACCTGCATTTTTATGTAACTGATGTCACAAGGTGGGAGAAAAGAAATGTTGACACAGAGCAAACAGTTACCTAGTCTCACTACCTGACATACTATATCCCACCACGCTTACAGCTACAGACAGAATAGCGTGCGTAAACAGATTTGGCGTAAAATTGTCCCACACAAATTAAATTTATGTTTCCCCATTATAAAAATTACCTATGTGTTATGTAACTTCCTGCACCAGAGAGGGTGTGCCACGCTGATAAGAGAGGCATTTTGTTCCAACCCGATTCACCTTTACACACCCAAACTTACTTTATCTCTCTCTCCCTCACTTTCCGTCTCTCCTTGTACACATTCTTTGTCTCTCTTAATACCAACGTAAACTCTCCCAGCCCCCACTTCTCTATAAGTGTCCTTGTTGCCTCGGTATTGTTGTGTGTCTGTCTCCATAACGACGGGTCAACAAATCAGCAGCTATCAGCAACGACAGTGGCTGCCTGAGAGGCTTAAACACTGTTTATCTGACGCAGATCCGGGCTGAATTAAACAGGGACCTTTTGTGAATGGATCTGTGGACAGATAAATCTCTGAATGAAAGAGGAGGTGACTGTAGTGTTTAATATTGCTGAGAGGGCAGGTGAGTCATGGCAAACCTCTTACATGAGCCTTTATTGGTTGGAGCATGTTAACATACAGTACTACAGTAGGTGTAGGTCAGTAGATAAGGAGGGTTACTGGTTCAGTTGTCACCTGGACCATCCATTAAAAAGAGTGTGAGGGCTAAAGAAAGCCTTTGCTAAGTAAAAGCCATAGAAAAGCACAATAAAGAAAGGATCTGCATTTTATTTTAATGGTTTCTGATCCATTACATTATGCCCCGATACTCAGGATATTACAAGAACTCTAAATGTTATTTAGACCTGTTTTTAATCTTACCATCATCTTTGTTGGGGTCTTCATCCAGTCTCTGAAAACCACTCTTTTTCACATGTGATCCTCAGTTTATTTATTTGGGCTGGGCGGGGTCAAGTACTTCCAGGACTCTCATTTACATGATTGTGTTTAACAAGGCCAGTCCTCGAAGGCATGAAGGATATGATTTATAGCATTTGTCATTACCTGTCCAGGTGTGTGTGGGTTGGCATGTTGCTGCTGCTCTTTGGAGAAAACCCAGAACATTACAATCAGTGTTATTGTGTGTAACAGTGTTATGTTAGTGTCGCTTAGATCTCACTATGTAAAACATTAGTTTTGTCTCTTTGTTTAGAAGATAACTGTCACTTTGGGGCCCCAAATAAGTAGAATGCTGAGCGATTTTGTGTCCCCAGACCTGCGAGTCAATCACATGAGGAGGATGAGGGACTCGGAGAGGTCAGGCTTTAAGCAGCAAGAAACAAAGCAGCAGATTATTAGAGCTGTTAAAACCCTCTGTAACACACTCTGTGTCGCACTCACACAAACTCACTCGCTCTCTCTCTCACACACACACACACACACACACACACACCTAACCTGAGAGCTTGCTTTGCTCTTCTTCTATCATTATTTTGACTCGCTGCATTTAAGTTTTTCCATCCCTCCTCCCTCTCTCTTTCTCTCTCTTTTTGTCTCTCTCTTACTCTCGTCCTTTATGGGAACAATAGGCTACCATGGCAATAGCCTTGTTACTCACAAAACCGTGTCGGCAAGGACACAGACACATACACGTACACCCACTCAGTTTTTAGTTCCCAGCATGTTGGAATGAAATTAAGTTGTATTAAACAGTAGCATTTCACCCAAACTACATATCTCAAAACCTGGACAAATAAAACCAAAACTATCCACATGGCTAGATGGCACTAAAGCCGTGGTTCCCGACTAAGGGGTCCCAAGATAAATCTGAGGCATCACAAACAATAACAGGATAGGAAAGCAGAATAAAAACTTGTATACTAAACAAAATTGTTGTTATGCTGTACGGACACCCCATTATTTATTAAAACAGTGAACAAAAATCACTATTTTTTAAATCATAGACTTGTGCAACTGGTCAATGGGTCAAAAACAGAAATTGCTTTGGTTTAATGGGTCACAAGCCAAAAAGGTTAGAAACCACTGCACTAGAGGTAAGAGAGGAATCAACCATATCATAACAGTAACGGTTTGCATGTTCTTCACCTGGTTTCCATAAAGAAAAGTGTCCAGTTTGGTGACTGATTAGTGTTAAAATGAGTGAGTGAGCTCAGCTATGGGTGGAGCTGCGTGTGTGTGTGGAGGGTGAAGGCCGCTGACTAGAGCTGCTCACTGACAGGATGTTTGCTGGAGAGGCGGCTGGTGGTGACACACACACAGGTGTGGCAGATAAACCTTAGAGGGAAAACGAGAGGAGGGAATATATATGGGAAAGCCACAAAGAGATTTGTGAGAAATGAGACTTGAAAAACCAAACAGGTGGAGAGAGTGAACAGGTGAGAGGAGGGACCAGAAGAAAAACGAGTTGAAATAGACGAAGAAAAAGACAGAAACACAAAGAGATAAGTGTGTTGAGTCTGGCAAAAGAGAGAAAGATTAGGAATGTGGAAAACAGGATGTCGCAACCCCTCATGCGTGCGTGTGTGTGTGTGTGTTGAATAATATAATATACTCGGTCATTAACAGTGTTGTGTCACCCGTGGGTGAGGCAGCACTCTCACAGAGCTCCACCTAAACCTGAGCTGCTGAAACATGTTTGGACCACAGCTGGTCTGCTGACAGTGAAGCAGAGCTGTAGATCCAGAGGTGGATCACAGATTTCTCTCAGGTGGACACACACACACACACACACACACACACACACACACACACACACACTGTGGGCTCATATATGCTGAACACACCAGTACACAGTGTCGAAAGTCAGCTTGCAGCAACACAGTTGCATAAGCGAGCAGAGACAAACATATTTGGTAACTATGAAGGTGTGAAGTATGAGACTGTTTACTGATTAGTGCTGTTATAGAGCTATAATTCCTGTGAAGTGTGTGTGGTGGCCATGGATGCTGATGTAGGTAGTCTCGTTTATTACTACGTGTGTTAAATACACACATACAGTGCAAGATTTCCCTGAAGCATTTTGTAGTGGAGGAGCCCTGCCTCGCCTGAAAGCTAGAGCGCCTCTGCTAACATCACAAGACGATTTTATGAAATATAATATTAGGCTTATTATGCTTCAGGGAAAACAAGCAGAGGTGCTACATCACACAGCAAAAGCCACATATTTAATCAGTGAGGAGCATCTGTTATCTAGTAACTACATTAACGAGATGAGATGCATCAGGGCATGTCTGATTTAGCTCAGCAGGAAATCGATTTGATAGCTCACATCATATGTTCGCCACACAGAAATTACTCAGAGCAGTATGTCGCAATTAGGGGAAAAGTAGGGGTGTAAAGATTAATGACACACCTGATGCTCTAGCATGTGTGTGCATAGGTGTGTACGACCCGCCCCTCTTGCTACATTCCCCGATCACATACCTGCTTCAAGCCATCCACACTATTTCTACACTGAAAGAAATGTTGGACCGACATGTACCTGACATCTTCAAAGCTGTGGCTCCAGAGGTAGAGTTCCTCCTGTCCACATGTCGAAAATGTCCTTAGGCAAGACACTGAGCATGCTTGCTGCCATGTCTATGTGAATGCATGCACATTGCCATGTCTTGTAAAAGCGCTAATAAATTTCTTTTGAAGTTAGAATAAATAATGTAACAAAGTTAACCATATCATAATCTCTGATTTACTTGTATCCTTGACATATTTCACCCCACCCTTGCGTCTCTACCAACTTTGAAACCAAATCGTCGCCCGACAGGAAATGAATGATCTTAAATGTCTGATTTTCCCTTTAACGAATAAGTTGTTATTATGGGAGAGAGAAATGGAGACAGAGAGATTAAAAATGACTGGGATGTTTTGTCTGCTTCACTCTGAACTCAGTGTGCTGCAGCCAAAGATTAGCTAATATAGCTGTGTGTGTGTGTGTGTGTGTGTGTGCTTTTAGCTGGTGTGAGGTACCAGCTGGTACTGTGAGGTCTGATTAATGAGAAACATTATCAAGCAGCACTCTGTTCTGCTCTGCTACAAAGGTAAAACATTTATATCCATAGTAAGCTGGGAGCACTAGCTTGTATTCAGATGTTGTGTTTCACAGGTCAGACTCAGTGTTGCACAATTTTTCATCCCTGTCTGGCAATAAACTGTAATTCTGTGGGGTGGGATGCCAAACAGGTTGATCAGAAGTGGCAGCAGATTGATTACTGAACTGAAGTACATTTAAAGTCTCACTAAGGAAAAACGTCTCACTGCTTCAATCATAGTGAACGTCATGTTGGGTTTTATTATCGTTAAAGTTACGTTATCAATGACAGATTGTTGGAATAGGGCTCTTAAGTTCTGGTGGGAATGGTGTTGCTGGGAACTGGTCTTGTTGCAGTGGTTTAGTTGTTGGTGTATTAGTAGTAATATACAGCAACACAGGAGAACCAACAAACAGCAGAGATGACTGTAGTTCTTTGGATCGTTTTATCTCCAGAGCAAGATGTGAATCTGACCTCAGGTCTGTCTGTTTCTCTCCTTCAGACTCTAAAGCCATCGTGGATGGGAACCTGAAGCTGATCCTGGGTCTGGTCTGGACTCTGATCCTGCACTACTCCATCTCCATGCCAGTCTGGGAGGGCGAGGATGAAGAGGTAACATCCAGTGGCGTTTTTATTAACTTATGTTCTTCTAATGAAGTGATAAAACCTGATTTTAAAAATTAAAGAGAAAATAAATAGTTGCTAACACAATTAATAACCACTGTTAGAAAGCTGACTGACTACGTTGGTGCTTTTTTATTCAGGCGGAGTCAAAGACACCTAAACAACGTCTTCTGGGCTGGATCCAACACAAAGTGCCTGATCTGCCAATCAACAACTTCAGCCAGGACTGGAGGAATGGCAAGGCACTGGGAGCACTGGTAGACAGCTGTGCACCAGGTACACTGTGTGTGTGTGTGTGTGTGTGTGTGTGTGTCTCAAGGCTGTAGAGCTGATTTTATGTGGGTTCAAAGTTTTAGTATTGTCATGTATAGTGTTTTTGATCAATATAACATATAATAATGATCTGGAAATATTTGTATCTCTAAGTCTGGAGAAGAACCACTCAGAGTATTAACACAGGAACCTTTTAAAGGAACTCAGGAACTTTACCTGTGATTTGACTTAAGGAACCAGGAAACTACATTTAGTTCCTGTAGGATAATTCCAGGTGTTAATAAAAAAAAAAAATTAAAAAAAAAAGTCCATGCTCCGGGGAACTTAAGAGGGCGGAGTTTTCAGGGCTGAACGTTGCTGATTGGTCAAACACAGACACCGAGGCAACTACAACTTGTGTACAGCTTCATTCATAAAACAAGGCAGTACTCTAGTATCCATATTGCGTCGAGAGTTGGACATTTCTTGTTTTGTTAAGTTGAGCTTTGTTGTCAGCTTCCCAACTCATTTAAAAAAAAAAAAAAAAAGGAAATCAGAAAGAGAAATAAAAAAAATAACTTTATTTGCTGATAATTTCATGGTGTTTTGTCGACATTCAGTCGTTAATCCAACTCACACATCAGTCACACAACAGTAAATACAAATAACAGCATGATGACTCTCCCTGTGTATGAAAATTTTGTTTCAACCTCTGTCATTGTTTTTTTAACTTCTTTTCTAACTTCTAATATTCACGTCTAATATTTACAGTTCTTTAGTTCAGATGCAGTCCATAGTTCCTGGAACCTTTTTTAGTCAAAAAAAAGCTTTTTTGGGAGTCTGTTGTGATTTGTTGTCACTGAACCTCATAAACAGTTATTAAAGGTCCAGTGTGGAGGATTTAGTGGCGTCTAGCGGTGAAATTTCAGTTTGCAACCATTTGAATACCGCTCGCCTCACCCTCCCCTTCCAATCGTGTAGGAGAAACTACGGTGGCTGCAAAACTCACGAAAAAGGTGAAAGGCCCAATCTAGAGCCAGTGATTGGTTTGTCCGTTCTGGGCTTCTGTAGAAACATGGCGGTGCAACATTGGCGACCTCCGTGGAAGGGGACTCGCTCCCTCTGTAGATTAAAAACACAACAATTCTTATTTTCAGGCGATTATACACTACTACAATAAAACGTACTTATGAGTATTATATTGCATTTCTGCCAATGGCTCCTCCTAAATGTTACACACTGGAGCTTTTAAATGAGGGGACAGTGACTTGCTGCAGATTTATTCAGAAACTGTATTTTGACTGATAATAAATACACTCACTCACTCAAATACAGTTGCCAGTTTATTAGGTACACCTAGCTAAAACTAATACAACAGTCCTGCAATAAACCCTCACTTCATTAAGTTTCTAATGCTCAGTTGTTGTTTAGCTTTACGTTGATTTTGGAGGTTGTAGTTTCAAGACAAACGCACATAGATACCACACTGGAGTGTAAATATCATGCTAATGGAGATTTTTGAAAAAAACAGATATAGTACAGTCTAACACAGATTACGACCAAGATTTTGTTAGACCCATCTCACATACTGTGACATGCATTGAGCCTGTAAGATAGGGGTTTCTAATAAACTAGCATCTGAGTTTATTTCTCTAACTGCCACCATGTTTTTTCAGTATGTAAATAAGAAGCAAAAACCAGCGACACCCCAGATACAGATGCGTTTATGAAAAAGGTTCTATAATGTCTTGTAATGTCTGTCAGCGAGGGACAACAAACTGGGCTGGAGACATTAACTAAAAACTGACACAATGAGACCAGAAACAAATTAAGTTTTCTTTTTTAGTTGCTGGTTAACTAATTTAAAACAAAACTCCTTAACGTACATTGAAACTTGAGCTCATTATTGCAGTATTTCCCCAGCAGAGCTCGTACTGTTGTGTTGTGGTTGACAGTGTTGTTTGCGTGTGTTGTTTGCAGGTCTGTGTCCAGACTGGGAGACCTGGGATCCAGTGAAACCAGTGGAGAATGCCACTGAAGCCATGCAGCTGGCTGATGACTGGCTGGGCATCCCGCAGGTTAGATTCCTCTCTGACGATGCTCCACGCTGCTCTCTGCTTCTTCACTGTGACCTTTAACCTGTCTGTAGTTTTTATTGTCTGTGGGGGCTTTTTACCTTTACCTTGTTTGTTGTAGCCTGGACTGCTAACAATGCTAACGTCTAACAGATTTAGATGGATGCAGTGACATTTAAATGTTTGCTTTGCATCCTATATCACCATGCAAATATCCGACAAACATCACACATCCTGTATCATGCAGCCCAATAGAGTCAGAATTCGCCCTGCTGTGATTTTTTTCCTCCAGAGGTCAAAGGTCGCCAGCAGCCTCTCGCACAGATGCTGTTTGGTTTCCTGATTGCTCACAACAGAGGAAATTCACTGAACCAGAGTTTGTTTTTTACACGCTTTTGTTTGTTAAAAGGGAAATGTATTATAATGACTTATGTACAAATGACTGGTCCTGGAAAATACTTTGAAGTATTTGTCACTTTTGAAATGGGTGTTTTTTTTTTTTTTTTTTGGAATAATTGATTAGAGGTTTTTTTTTTTTTTTTTTTTTTTTTAAACAAATGAAATCAGTTTCTCTGCAGATAGTACAGCTCATCTTTATCCTTGAAAACCCTTTCTGCATTTTGTTCAGTATGAAGAGCAACCTCAGCAGTAATTATGAAGAAACTTTCTTTCCTTCTGATTTCATTAATTCTGAGTTGGATGTTTTTCTGTCATGGCTGCAATACGTTATGCTCTGCTTCCTGTCAGTCAACTGACACCCACAGGAAGTCTCCTCCAGAAAAAACATAGCCTACAAACTTCACTGTCACACCCATGTTAATTTAGGGCATCTTTGTTTGATGGAAAAGTAGTTCATTCCAGTCGGGCTTTGACACTGTAAAGTTTGTGTTTTTTAAAACCTGAGCCTGTGAAGCAGAGTGACTTTGGGAAAATGTTGAACACGACGTGAGCAGAAAGAAAAGAGCGGTGACTGTAAATGACACCGGTGTGCCACTGAGTTCAGTGTCGATTGTCAGAGTTCATCCACAGCCACATTTCCTCCTTAAATCATCACTCATCTTCGTCCACATCACGCCTCTTCTTTGGTCTGTGAGTTCAGCTCGGTCACTTCGGCCTGTTTGCAGATTCACTGATAATGATTCACTTTGTTTTTGAAGAGCCTGAGTGTTCACTGCTACGAAAGACTCTTTAAATACTCACCGCTTTTGTAAAAAATTAAAGGATTTGTATCTTCTGAATACCCATTTACTTTTTCACTTGTCACTCTCTTTTTAAAAAGACTTTGTCATCATCACCCCTGTCCACATACAGAGTCTGTTTTTTATGTTTTGCGCTCCTTAGTTCAAATAAGGGGAAATCCTAATGCTACAGCATACAGTCATACTTCAGACAATAGTGTTCTTCCAACTTTGTGTCAACAGCTTGAGGAAGGCCTTTTCCTGTTACAACATGACAATGCCCCCGTGCACAAAGCCAGGCCCATAAAGAAATGTGTTTCCCAGTTTGGAGTGGAAGAACTTGCCTGGCCTGCACAGAGTCCTGACCTCAACCCCATCCATCACCTTTTGAGATGAACCGAAACACTGACTGGGAGCCAGACCTTATCACAAACATCAGTGTCCGACCTCACTAATGTTCTTGTGGCTGAATGGGAGCAAATCCCTGCAGCCAGGTTCCAACATCTGGTGGAAAGACTGAAACCACAAGAGTGGGGGCTGTTAGAGCAGCTGATTAATGCCCAATACCTTACAATTTAAAGTACTTCATGACATTGATTTTAAAATTTAAAAATTATCATAAAAGAGTTCTGGTCATTGATTTACAACATGGCCCACAATTACCTAATTCAACCATAGATATTAAAGGGATAGATATCTTAGAAACTGTTCAGCAAAATCTCTGACTGTAGATAAATCTGATATCTCATCCTATTCGTCAACATATCATCCAACCAAGTCCTCAGGGAAGGCCACGCTCACACTGGCAGCCCAAATCTGCTTTTGGGGAAATTCAGGTATAAAGCACATTTATTTATGACAAACCTGAACTGTGTGTGTGTGTGTGCAGGTGATAGCTCCAGAGGAGATCATTGATCCCAGTGTGGACGAACAGTCGGTGATGACCTACTTGTCTCAGTTCCCCAAAGCCAAACTGAAGCCAGGAGCTCCACTCAAACCTAAACTCAACCCCAAGAAGGCCCGCGCATACGGACCAGGTATACACACACACACACTCACACAGAAAGCGAGAAACTCAAGAGAGAAAATACAAGGAAGAATGTAAAACACAAACTTTGACTTTCTATTAGATGAAACAATCTGATTCACTTAATTTGTGGGAAGGTTCAGTTGCTGCGGCAGCAGACAATGACAAAAAATAAACGAATCACATTTTTTAATATCCTGTTATGTTTAGTCACATACACCTTTGCATAGGTTTTAGTTTATTTTTGAAAACCCTGAAAAGGCCATCAGGTTGTCGAGCTTGTGTATGTTTGCTAATGGGAACACTGGAAACACTGGTCTGTCTGACAATGTGAGGAAGTGTGCAGCTGTTAGTCTGAACAAAGGACTGCCCTCATATCTGATACACACACACACACACACACACACACACACACACACACACACACACACACACACACACACACACACACACACACACACACACACACAGATTGGCTAGTTTGACAATCCAAGACTGAGTGACTGTAACCCTGAGAAGGAAATACCTGGACATGGGTACAGAGGCAGCAGGACCACACAAACACACACATAGTAACACACTCTCACAGCAGCTTGTAGATCTGCTTCCTTTAGGCGGTGTTCAGCCCGACAGCAGCACTGGATGTAAAAAAAAAACTGCATTACTTCCCTCTGTACCCCCTGATTCGTTTCAGTGAGATCACAGTGTTTGTGGCATCCTGACGTAGAGTTGTCTGTTAGAGAATATAGAAAATTAACAGTTTTTACCTGACTGTATGTGTTGATTTTCTTCTTGTGTAGGTATTGAACCTACGGGGAACAGGGTGTTGCGTCCTGCTGTGTTCACAGTGGACACGTTCAGTGCTGGTCAGGGTCAGGTCACCGTCTACCTGGATCATCCTGACGGCACCAGAGAGGAGGTACGCACCAAATCCTCCTGTTCCTCTTTCTCATCCACTACTAGTGTCCTCCAACCTGTTAAATGACTTATGGTTTTTGTATAAAATTTGATGAACCATGGTCTCTAACTGGCACATGCCCCCCTCCCCCCCCACAAAACCCTAACATTTTTGTGTGTGTGTGTTGATCAGCTGAAGGCGGAGCCTAATGATGGCAAGAAGACGTTCAACGTCACCTACATTCCTCAGGTCATGGGACATCACAAGGTAAGCTTCAACCTGTAACGATGAATAAAATAATTAAATGCATTTGGAAGCAGTTTGAGTGAAATCTGTCGTTTACGGTTTCTGAGAAGGTACATTCGATATGTATTTTCACATGTAGCAAGGGCAGGCTCATAATGTATTTTGCCTTTTGAAACTTGAACTCTGAAGCCACATTCCACACTATACTCGTGTTTTCTTAATTTGAATCCCGCACCCTAACATCTCTTGAGAATCTCTTTGGTTTGATAGAAAAATAAATTATTTCTACAGGTAATCAAAGCCTTCATGTCATCACTGCAGTGAAAACCATGTATCTCATACTTACATTTTCAGAGTTAAGTTGTAAAGTCAAACCGCAGTTATTCAACTTAAAAGCTTTTTTAAATAAAAAAATTCTATAAAAGGAGGTTTTAGGATTATTTTATTAGTGAAAGATAAAAGGAAGAAAGACGGGAAGAAAACATCTTTGTTTATATCTGAAATCTTCTTTTGCCTACAGATAATAGTTGTTTGTGTTTCCTAGGTGACGGTGTTGTTTGCAGGTCAGCAGATTCCCAAAAGTCCATTTGAGGTGGACGTGGACAAGGCGCTTGGTGACGCCTCCAAGGTCACAGTCAAAGGCCCAGGAATCGAACCTGTGGGCAACATCGCCAACAAACCCACCTACTTTGAAATCTACACTGCAGGTCAGAGAAATCAGAGACACAAACGACCTCCGAGGGTGTTTCAAACAGACACAGATATGGTCAAATTAGCCTTCAGTCCAACGAAAAGGTCTCATCACTCAGCCCTGAGAAAGGATGTGACGTCACAATCACAAACTATAAACCATCTATAACAGAGAAGCCGCAGATTGTAGTGTAGTTGTGTAAAGAGCAACGCACACAGGTGGCCTATGACTCAAAACGCCCACTTTTATTCTATGTAAGCGCACACGTGTCAGCTTGTCAGGATCGGTGTTGGCCAAGTCGCTAACACATTACTCATTGAAAAAGTAAATATGGTATTTATTAATTACGTAACAGCAAAAGGAGTTTGTTACATTTCTCATTACATTACTTGCGTTACTCAGCCCGGCTTTGTCAAAGGTGCTTTTAAACAACTCTAAAGCCTCCACACTCCGCCTACAGTTTGGAGGTATTTACTGACCATCAACAGCCTTAACTTTAGCCCCGTGAGTCCTTACCTCACAGTGAAGCAGCAGGATTCACACACCCTCCAACTCTGAACAAAAGTAGGGGATTTCTTGATGTAGGCCTGCCAGTTGCTAACGTTAGCAAGGCAGCTAAGGTAATACACCATGTAAGACGACTTTGGAGTTACCAGGAGTCACATTTCTCCTTTTTTTGGAAGAGGCTAACCACCTCCCTACACCTCCAGTCCTTACGCCACACTAATACGTCCTGGACCAGTTTCTCCACCAAACTGATACCTGCCCTCCATCAAACTTCCAGTAGGACAAAGAATGTTAAAGTAATGGAGTGTTACTGGGATTAGTAACTGTACTATATTACTCTAACATCTTACTAAGTAATGCGTTACTTCCCAACACTGGTTAGGTTACACCATTTCCCAGCGTCAACTCTCCAGAAAATCAGCAATTTTATCACATTCACTCCCCAGAATTGTATCCCAGGCTACATTGAATACTCTTTCTGTCTACTGTACACGTTGGATTCAGTGTGTGCGTCAAATGACAAGACGCTACATTACGCAACTTCTCTATTTCCAAACACGATGCGTCACTATTTCTATTGGCTAATGGCGGGAATTCTCAGGGCTACGTTCAAGAAAGGGTGAAGGGTGAGCTGAGAGATTGCACTGAAACAGGAAACGCATGACCTTGAATGCATCCTTCATAAGGGCTTCAATTGAAGTGATGAGGAGATGGAGAAAATATTCGTAAAACGGAAGTTTAAAATGATTAAAGTCTCCATTAATTGATCATTTTGATATTCACATTGAATCAAATGTGTAATGTGAAAGTGCTGCTTGTAGTGCTGAACCTGCCCAGCTCCAAACTGTAGAGTCGAGCATCTAGCCGCTAAAGCATTGCTCACTTAAAAAACTAATTTGGTTGGAATTAACATTTAAAGTGAGACTACGTTGTTTTTGAAAGAAGAAATAACGCCTCTTCCTCTTACAAATAAAAGGTTTGTAAGAAGAAGCAGTGAATTTATTAGCATCTTTTCAACGTGGCGATGTGTTTTCTCTGAGTTCACCATTTCAAAAGTAAAAGTTTTGCTCTTCTCTGTTTCTCAGAAGCAGTGACTGAAGTTGAAGACTGACTTGTTAAAGTTTCCTCTTCTTTCCGTCTTCTCTGTAGGAGCCGGCACAGGAGATGTGACGGCCATGATCAGAGACCCTCAGGGCCGCCAGAACAGCGTGGAGGTCATGATGGAGGATAAGGGCGATAGCTTATATTGCTGCACCTACCGGCCCACCCAGGCCGGCCCGCACGCAGTTACCGTCACCTTCGGAGGGGTGGGGATCCCCAAGAGCCCCTTCAATGTGGACGTGGGTCCTGGTGAGTCGTTTTTACTTCTCCACATCAGTAAACATGGTAATCATGACCCCACTTCAACGCACCATAATACATCTCATCATCCCTGAATGTGTGTTTTCCTCTGGCTGGTCCAGCATGCATGCCAGGGGCGTGCAGGGCAACAGGTCGTGGTCTCCAGCCATCAGGGATGAGGGTGAAACAGGTCGGTGACTTCAAGGTGGACACCAGAAACGCCGGCAGTGGAGACCTGAAGGTGCTCGTCAAAGGACCCAGTGAGTACAGTTCACACTGTAGAGGCTTTATAGAGAGACAAAGTAAAACCGGAACTTCTGAGTTCTGTTCCAGAAGTAAGAAAGCCTTATTCGAAGTCACAAGGTAATTTATTTCTAATTTTACAACACAAGGTTGTATAATGAAATTAAGGTTTGTAGTCCCTTCATGCTCACACACATAGAACATAACAGATAATTAAATTCATATTAGAATAGGGTAATAAATAAATAAATAAAACAAAACAATATATACAGTTATTTATATACATAGCCTGCATGTATACACCCAGGAAATAATTCTGCTGCACATTTTTTGAATTTGTGTCTGCTGGAATATAAACAGCAGATAGATAGTGATGATGATATTGTTTCCCTCTTCACATAAAAAGTTCAACATTTGAGAAACAGTGTCCGTCCACTTTACCTGCGTTTGATCACTGAGCATCATTAATGTAAATCTAGTTTGTCAGCTGGGAACACGGTCCGCCCATCAAGTCCTTGATCCGGGATGTTGATGGAGCAGGTCTCAGTTAGTATGTGGGCACAACAGTCTCTGATTCCTGTTTCTTGGCCAGTCCCATTTCGTCCAGACCAGACATTGACCAGGAGCAGCCTTAAGTCCAAGCTGGGCCAGCGTGGCTCCTATCTCAGCTGTCTTTCCTCTCCTCCTGGGGGGATCACAGCAGCTGCCTTCATGTCTGCCTGGTCAGGTTGATCTGGGTCAAGGTCCGCAGCTCTTTAATCCAAACCCCGGCTTCATGGGAGCTGTAGTTTTTAGCCATGCTAGCGACGTAGGTTCTAGAGATGGCAATGTCTGTTGGTCCACCACTTTGGTCCAGACTGAAATATCTCAACATCTACTGGATGGATTGCCATGAAATGTTGTACAGACATTCATGGTGCCTAGAAGATGAATCCTAAGGACTTTGGTGATCGTCTGACTTTTCTTCTAGCGCCACCTTGAGGTTAAAATTTGTGGTTTTGAGTAAAATGTCTCAACAACTGTTGGATGTATTGCCATTCAATTTGCTACAAACCTTTCAAGTCCCCCTCAGGATAAACTGTGATCTCTTTGGTGATCCCCTGACTTTTCATTTAGCGCCATCATTCCCATCAACCTGATATCGACTTTGTTTATTACTAATTAGCTACTTTTAGCATGCTAACATGCTACACTAAAATGGTGAACATGGTATAAACATTATATCTGCTTAACATCAGCATGTTACCATTGTCATTGTGAGCATGTTAGCATGCTGATGTTAGCATTTACCTCAAAGCACAACCTCACAGTGCAGTTAGCATGGCTATAGACTTGGGGCTCAGCTACCCCTGTCTGGCATGTGACTCTGGTCACTTGATGGCAAATAAGAAATTTTTTCCAAAATGTCAGAATGTTGTTTTAACTCAGATTTCATTTCTGATCACTCTGTTTGATCGTGTGTCTTCAGAGGGCATCGAAGAGCCGGTGAAGCAGATCTCCAGTCAGGACAGTGTGTTCTCCTATGAGTATTATCCCAACAGTCCTGGCAAATACACAGTCTCCATCACCTGGGGGGGTCAGCACATCCCGAAGAGGTGAGCTGTTCAGTTTGCGTGTGTGTGTGTGTGTGTGTGTGTGTGCTTTTCAAAGAATTACCTCAACACATTACCTCATCTGATCTGAATGGTTGGATCCGCAGGGGAACGAAGAGTTTTAGTCTGAGCCTCGTGTTCTCTTTGTCACCTCTCTGTAGAGCAGATTGAGTGTTTTGTTGCGTGAGTTTAGTATTAGTAGAGGGAGTTCCCCAAATTTCTGAGAAGCCAGCCAGATGGGAAGTGAAGCCAACTAAGGGCGGCAAGATGCACTGATGAGTAGCCAGACTTGGACAAACAAGACGTAGATCAGAATTTGTACATGTAAGAAATACCTGTAAATACATAATTAAATGAAACAAACGTTTCACAGAACAACAGAGTGAACCGTGACTGTACGTGGTTCAGTCATAATCCAGAGCAGAATCATGTTACAGGCACCATCACAGGTCATACAGGGTCAGA
Organism: Siniperca chuatsi; assembly: GCF_020085105.1. Lineage (NCBI taxonomy): Eukaryota > Metazoa > Chordata > Actinopteri > Centrarchiformes > Sinipercidae > Siniperca > Siniperca chuatsi. Next base: position 6,097,761 of record NC_058043.1, on the reverse strand, counting down.
AGGTTCCCACAATAAAGAAGCCATCTTCACATCTTGGGGGAATTGAGAAGCTGTCCTTGAGCAGGTTTCTGTTTTATCTCATCCAGTTAGCTCATGCGACTAATGTAACACACACACACAAAATATAAAATTGTCACTCTTTCTGTTTTTCTGCTGGACGGAGAGAGAGAAAGAGACAGACATATGGAAAGGGAAAGCTACCAGGCTGAAAAGCAGTGTTTTGTTGTAACCACACCCAATAGCGATGTCACAGGTTCCTCAAGTACACCGCTACATCACTGCAGCAGGGTGAGAAGTTAAACCACTGGAGGTGAGCAAAGATAAGATTTTCAGGGATTAAGTTACTCTTTAAAGTCAAACTGAAATTTTAATTCTACTTAATTTTTGTGTTAAGAAATAGAAACTATAATGATAGTGGAGCTTTTTGCATTTTCTTTTCCATTTTTCAAAAATTGGTAAAACGTTTTTTGGACAAATTTGTGGAAACTGCATCTAAGCCTTGAGCCTCTCTAGTATCCAGATGTGGTGATGTAAAATTTCCAGACTGTCAAAACTCACAGCAACAGGTAGTGCTTTGACCTCAGCACTTCATACATTACCGATAGTTCAAATCAGGACACAGAGTAACTTACAGCTTCGGCCCGTTCAGATGTCATCAGTTGGTACTAAAAACTGGCACTGTCACTGCAGAAAAACTAATGAAATTAAAATGTCTTCTTTTTGGTAATTACAATTTTGACCAAATAAGTACAAAATAAATCTGTGATTTGAATAAAACAAATCATTTATTAGTAGTCAGAGGAGGATTTTGAGGGAAAATTCTGAAAAGGCAGACAGACAAAATTGAAGGTAAAAGGAAAAAATAAAGGTCCTCTGTGTGTGTGTGTGTGTTCAGATGGAAACTAACTTCACGCCAAATAAAACTGTCTGTTGGGATTTACTGTCTTCATTATACACACACACACACACACACACACACACACACACACACACACACACACACACACACACACACACTTAGAGCCAGTAACTGTTGAAGGTTGGATTACAGTTCTGTGAGGCACTGAGGGTGTGTGTGGAAAGCCTCACAGGTGATCTCATGCTGTGTACCACACACACACACACACACAGAGCAGTGGATTGTGCAGTGCATTTTGACAGTTCTGCTCTCTCGCTCTTTTTTTCAGTCCATTCGATGTGGCGGTTGGTCGGGAGGCGGGGCCTCAGCAGATCAGGGCCTGGGGTCCTGGCCTGGAGGGAGGCATTGTGGGTAAACCTGCCACCTTTGTAGTGGAGTCTGTCGGCACTGATGTCGGAGTGCTGGGTGAGTCTTTCATACCAGGTATATTTTTGGTTTACCAATATTCATCAGGCTGATTTTTGACTCGCCAACAGTCGGACTTTTTCTGTGATCAGATTCTGATAGAAACTTCTCAGTTAAAGTTTCACTGATATCATATTAGATTAAGCTGACTCGTGAGGAGAAACGTGATGTGTACAATCTTGAATAGCAGTGAGTTTCCTCTTCGGCGCTCTCTTTCTCCCTTCAAGTTCAGTAGGTCAACTAGCTAATGTTAGCACCGCGAGTCATGGCCACAGTAGTCAGAGATAAACAGTTGACAAACAAGGAGCCTGGTTCGCTGGCCCTGCTGTGGTCACTCTATACTTGTCAAACAGAGGTAATGTAGCTAATCAAAGTAAAACTGCTAAAGAAGGCAGGAGCGCTGTGCTGTGTTCACGGTGCCCTCTAAAAACAACTGTAGCCACTGTAATGATGGTAATAATTGTTTGTGGTGGCGTTACCAGGTTTGTTTCACACCTGTAGTTGTTGACAATAATTAGGCTGCCACTGAAAACTGTCTCCGCCTTCTTTTCCAACAAAACATCTTTGAGTTTTCGTTATTAAGTTTAGCTGCCAGTGTTGAAGGCTGAATCCAAACAGATTTAATAAGGGTCTATATAAAGGATTCAGATTTGATTTGAAACTGGAGTCAGATTGGATTGAATGCTGTCAAACCCTACTTTACATCCACTCTAATCTGACCTGCTGTGTCTTTTAGGTTTTGCCATCGAGGGTCCTTCCCAGGCTAAAATCGAGTGCGAGGACCAGAATGACGGCTCATGTGATGTCCGTTACTGGCCGACAGAGCCCGGAGAATACGCCGTCCACGTGACCTGTGATGAGGAGGACATCGAACACAGCCCCTTCATGGCCCACATCATCCCCGACAACAACGCCACTGACCCAGAAAAGGTCAGTAGGACAGAAAATCCCAGAATCCCACCAGGGCAATAATGCTGTGATTGGCCCACCAAACTTCGGTTCAGGCATATAATCAATAAGATGTTAAGATATAAGACTTACTTGAGATAGTTAAGTTTAGGTGAGTTGAAAATAATTGGGTATATCCGATACAGAGTCTGATACTAATATTCACCTAAAAATTAAATATGCATCTGACACATTGAAATAACAGCTATAGATAATCTGACACACCTTATTTACAAGCTACTTGATCCAAATACGGAAGGTTCTGGTTCAAAAATATAAAATTTCTAAGCTTAAATTATTATGCTCTAGATGAAAGATGAACTGGGAGAATGCGACTCCTAAAGTTGACGTGATGCGATCAGTTAGAGAGAAGACGTATCGCTCTGTTCGAGTTGTTGGAACTACAGAAACGCTCCGTCCACTCTGATTGTACAACGGTGCTACAGAGTGGAGCCTCTTCCCTCACAAAAGATCTTTGACAGTACAGACACCAGCTTTCAGAAATCACACAAACCTGACAATAGAGTTTAATTTTGGCCTGGCATGAAGTTACTCACAAAATTAACATTAATTAGTGACAGCTGATATGACCTGCCGCTGCCGTTAGTCATTTTTACCAGTGAAAGTGACGGTCAGTGCTGATTAACAATGAGAAGCTGCTACCTGAATGTTTTGTACACTGATCTTTACTAATGGCGTTGGAGCTTAGCGAATCTGTGTATTTTGTCAGTCACCAGTGAAATCACACTCTAATTTTGACTCTCGTATGTAGTGAAATGCTGCACTGCAGAAGCCCGGCTGTGGTGAAGCAGAGCCGGGCTGCAACAGCAGGCTGAGGTGGACAAAACACAGTAGAATACAGTAAAGAAGGGATCGGCTTTTGATCTGCTTTATTTTAGCAAATACCGTTGCATTAAAATATTCCCGGATTGCCCACCGATCCTTAGGATCCACTCGGGACATCTCTAATAATTACTACTGGTTTTGTGGTTGTAGGTCCAGGCTTTCGGGCCGGGACTTGAGAAGACCGGCTGCGTGGTCAGCCAACCTGCTGAGTTCACTGTCAACGCTAAGGATGCTGGGAAAGGACCTCTGAATATCACGGCTCAGGTAGGACGCAGAAAGACCTCTCATTCTCAGTCAATACAGACACACACACACACCCCTTTTGAAACCAACAAAGGTTTAATTCTATGAATGTGTTCGGTGAGGCATCTTGTGCTTTGTGTCAGACAATGAAGTCTGTAGTAATACTAACAATTATACATAGAGCTGCAATTAAGTGTTACGTTCATTACCCAAAGTTAGTCTTTGTGTTTCCTCATACTGTGTTTTCTTGTTGAGCCACGGCAGAGGGATAGTAACACAAAGCAGGCATTTAGTGCTAAAAAGACTAACTTTGGAAGATATTTACTTAATTAGTTTGACTGGGACTGTTGAAGCCTCATATTAGCTTCAGCTGAACTTAAGAATAATTTTTATATAGAACGAGGACTGTGGATTTAGTTCCCCCTCACTTACATTGAAATCACTTTACAAAGTGAATCTCTTGGCAGCGAGTATGGATGGGAGGAACAATTACCACAACCAGTAACCCTTTCTATGTATATATGTGAATATCGGTATTGTATTGAGATAGCCTTAACTTAGTTAAGCTAGCTATTTAACAGTTATCCCTGGAATTTGTTTGTTCAAAAGCACTTTAAATATCTAAATGTTGTATCTGATGTGCCCTTTTGGAGCTCACACTGTAGTTCTTCTGGCTCCTGTTACTATTTGGGGGGGGAAAGCACCAAATCCTTGCTTTTGAGAGGCTCGAGCCAGAGAATGTTTGGCGTTACAAGATTAATCATTTCTCAAAATTTTTCATTAGATTAATTCTTGTATTTCTGCCAGTGCCATTTAAAATTTTCTTTGGTTATGTTTCCACCGCATGACTGCAACCTCCAAACAAACATTTGTATGCAGCTACATGTGCGGACTTCTGTTTCTATTTCAGGAAGCTTTGAACACGTTCTTAACTGTTTTCCTGTCTGTCGGTTTGTCAGGACGCAGACGGACTTCCTGTGGAGGTGAAGGTGAGGAGTAAAGGTGACGGGCTGTACTCCTGCTCCTACACGCCCGCCTCCTCTCTGAAACACACTGTGGCCGTCGCTTGGGGAGGAGTCAGCATCCCCAACAGCCCCTTCAGGGTAAGCAGCCAATCACAGCACCCTGTTAAAACAGGAAGTGATATCCCGCCCAAATCCAAGGATCCAGTTGAGGCAGAAAGTGCTAAGGTTGTACAATCAGAACCTTTAGTAAAGGCAGAAAGCACCAAAGTTGTCCAATTAGAGTCGATTGTTCCAGAGGAAAGTTTTAAGAAGGTGCAGTCAAAATGTGCGAGCAGTAAAACTAAGAAGCCTCTGATTATCATCACTACATATACTGAGGAGAGATACAACTCTTAAAATGTTAAACGCCTTAAGAAAAGACTAACAAAAAATACGTGAAGTGATTAGATCGTATCAAGAATATTGCATAATAAAGGTTTTAATGACTCCAGAATTTATCATGACTAACTTACACTAAAAGGTGTTATTTCATTCACAAGACACATTTTGGGAAATACGCTTTTTCGTTTTATCTGAGATTTAGATGAAAAGATTGATCTCATGTCTGTGTTAAGTGAGTCAGGATGTGGTTAGCCTAGCTTAGCATAAAGACTGGAAGCAGGGGGAAACAGCTAGCTCTGTTGTTTTACTCTGTCCAAAGTAAAAAAAAAAAAAACAAAATCTACCAACCTCTTTAAAGTAATAAAACATAAATAAGCGTATATACCAAAATGTTGAAGTATTCTTTCAAACAAACTGTTACTGTAACTAGCTAACTAGCCAGCAAGCTCATTTAGCAAAAGCAGTCAATATCAACAGGCTAACTAATTAGCTTCTACCAGATACTTCCTTGTTTGCTAATCAGATGTGTAATAAACGTGCTAGGCGGCTACTGTAGTTAGTTAGCTAAGAAGCTGGTACTTGAAAAACATGTCGGAAACATCAGCTTAGTAAAAAGTTCTCAGATTTTATTGCCTCCAATATGACCATCACAGAGTGTGTGTCGTGGCATGAAGCCAACACACGTTGGTTGGTTATATGCCGAAGTGACAACTAAATGTTGGTTTGTGTTTGTTCTTAAATCTCTAAATATGAAATTGACACTAACACATAATCAACACCATAAAATGTTTTGTTGACTGAAAAGATGACTACCTATCACTAATGTCCACTATATGATCAAAACTGCAACTTATATGTGTAACAAACCCTATTGTATTTTGTTTCATTTTCACATTTTATATGTAGTAGTTTATTCACCATACTCATTAACCACACTGTAACCTCTGTCTATGCACTGCAACAACCTTTGGTTTGTCTTTTACAACCTCACTTTGGCCCTCACTAACCTTAACGTTTTTAAAATTAGATTTTTTTTTTTTACTGAAATTGTTTTTATGTAGACTTTACTGAAGATGATTTAACCACCACATGCACTAACCAGTCTTCTCTGCACTGTAACCATTGTCCATGCACTGTATCTCAATGTGCTTTTTATTTATTTATTTATTTTTTTGTTGAGCTACACTAGAACTTCACTACTCTGAACCTTTCTGATCCAAGCAACAAACCAGTGAAGAGCTTTTATAATTCAAGTAGATTGAATCCCATCAACAGTTAGCAACAATCTTTAGAAAACCTCTTTAAAAAAACTATTTTTTAAATGGAGAAAGTAGGCACTAGTAATACAACTACAACCATCAATATCTGTTATATACTTTAAACTAGGGATGTCCTCATCAAGTTTCTTCGGCCCCAATCCTGGTTTGAGTCTTTAATATTGGGTATCTGCCGATAGTCCGATCCCATGCTTATACTTATTTCAATGTGTCAGATTTAATAAACATGTAATTAACAGCTGTAGCTACTTAATCTGACACGTTATTTTTCACGAGCTACTTGAGCCAAATACTTGAGGTCCTGGTTAAAAAAAAATATTAAGTTTATAAGATGTTTGAGATGTTGAAATTACAAAAAACACTCATGATTGTACAGTAGTGTTATAGTGCAGTATCTTCCCTCACCAAAGATCTTTGGCTGAGTACAGCCACCAGCTTGCAGAGAGGACTCTAGACAGACATGTATAAATTTTGGCCTGTACCGATCCTTAGCATTGCCTCTGGACAGCTCTACTTTAAACATAAGCAGGGTCCTAATTACACATTAAGTACAAATAATAATTTAATGGCTGTGAAAGAAACTGATAGACACACAATGTGTTTTGCCAAAGTAGACAATAATTATACTCCATTTTCTGTTTTGCCAACTTTTGACATATTTGTGCACTGAGCTCTCTTGGCCAACATAGCACAACAATGAAGACTGACAATCAGCGCTCAATTTAAGAAAACACAAGCAAATGAAGACATCTGCACCACTCTGACAACGCATAAATGTTGCATTTAGACATCCCAATGCAGATGAATCAAAACACACAACACATGTGAGATACAGAAAACACATGCAAACACAGCGTTTACGCTATTTGCGTGTGTTTTCTGGAAGATCCAGTGCGTGGAGCTCTTGACCACTGTTGTTAACCGGAGTGTTAATTGCTGGTCCAATAAAAGAGAGTAGTTAGTGTTAAAATCGAATTTCCCAGCAACAACAACTCCGCCTTGGTTGTCTGTCCCAACTACGACAATTATCAGTTCGTGCTGGTAGATCACATCCTTGTTGCTGCACTAGCGACTCCTACCGCTTGACCGGGGCACCTGCAGAGAGGCGAGCGGGATTTGTGGCGACAGCGTAAACCTGCCAAGTGCTACGTCCTCCAGGTGAAGCTGGTTAAAAGGAACTTGTGAAACATTGAGAGTACAAACGTGTGTGCGTGCAGTGGTTTTATGTTTAACCTGTTTAAGTTGGGAAGCGTGAGAGGTTCAGATAAGTGAAGCTCTGCTGTCATCTTCACAGCATGTGGTTTATAATTTTTATTAAGTTTTGTTCATATTGAATGAAAACCTTTTCACTTTGTGTGTGCAACTCATGAAGTAAAAATCTCATCTATTACAATAGAGTTTTACTGACCAATGAAACTTGCAATATCCATGTCAAACATGAATTGTGTCAGAGATGCAGTGACCTTTGGCCCCTGAGCTCCTTATTATAGGGACTGAAAGATGTTCCATCATTTAATTTTATAGAAGTCTTCTCAGGACAAAACTGTCAATTTAATTATATAAACAAACCAAAAAAACAACCATAAAACAGTCAGAGTGAAAAGGTTTTCATTTTACAGTTGAGATATGCACTAACCTGTCGTCTTTGCACTGTAACCACCTTTTTAATTTTGTGTTTTTAATCACAGTTTGAGAAATTTGTTTGATTTGTAGTTATTGCTGTTGGGTTTCTGATTTTGTTTATCAGCTGTCTTACTTCCTTCTTGTTATAAGGTGTTTATAGTTTCACCCGCAGGGCAAATAGGTCCCATGAGAAACTCGCAAAGGGCCTTAGATATGTCTGGATATGCTGTTCAGGAATTTATGACTATGCCAACAGGCTTTAGTTGGCAAAGACATTCCCTTTGTGTTGAGACGACAGAACTACAAAATCCAAAAGATACAAGGTAGAAGAACTCTTCAGACAAGACAAGTTCATGGAGTTTTTAAGAGTTTTTAGAGACTTTGCTAAGTGAAAATTCGATTGTGCGATCATAAGTAAATGATAGATTCAATTTGCTTGTTTTGTGTTTATATCTGAACACTGGTTCATAATATTTGTACAAAGCTTTTCTTAGCATTATTAGTTAAAAAAGAACATTCTGCAACATAACACAATGTTTGTGAGCCATCAGAGCCAGAAGAAACACTAACATTTGTACTTCAACTGGTCGTTGGTACTTGTCTGAAATGTATTATTCCAGGTTTAAAACTGATGTCACTGTGATGATTCAGCAGGCTTGTTGTGAGCTGCAGAAGCCTGCCTGACATCGACTGCACCTTTTCTCTGACTTTAATGTTGATTCAGGAGATTAATAGAAAGTAAACAGTCACACCCAGCTCTCAGCACTGCTGGGAACACACAGCAGTGACACCTTTTAATTTAACATGAGAAGGTAAAGAAGCCAGCATGGAAGAGAGGCTCATGGTGTAAACCTGACCCAACCTAACTGTCACAAAGTTTTTGAAAACAGAATATTTACCTTTGCTGACAAAGGTTTGATATAAAGTAAGTGCTCTGTTTTGATAGTTAAATTTATAATTTCAAACTATCAGTTTTGGTTGTAAGAAAAACCATCCAAGCCACTTGCCCTGAGGCACACAGGATTAAAGGTGCTACTGATAACATTGATAACATCCGGCCACTAGATGACGTACTCCCCCCTTCATTTCCAGTGGTTGCCAGTTCATTGCACAACCTGCATATTTCATGGAGGAGTGAGACTCAGTCAGTCATAACAAGTGATTAATCTTTCGTGATAAAGTAACATAAATCTATAGCCAATGTATAGCTGTATGTTGCAAAATGAATTCATTACTTTGTGCAGTGGTGTTTCACGTAACGTTATGGTAATCTTAGGATATGGCTAGCTAGCTTTAGGTAACCCTTTTCCCCCTCATCATTTAATAATTAGAGGGGCCCTATATTGCAACACTTACTGTTAAATGACATTTCAGTCATCCTTACACTATAAGTCATTAGGTACATATTTACATTTTAATCCAGTCAGAGAGAACAGTACATTGTAGGGATGCTATTAAACCCCACAGCGCTGGACATCAGACACACAGCTACAGTAAAAGTTGACGTTAGCTAGCGCGTAGTGTTGACTTAACATTAGTCGTGTGTTTTGCAACAATGGCTTCAGAGAGAAAGGACAACTGTGAGATCATGTCAGTATTTTCAGATTTTTATATTAACGTGAGAACTGTCGCTGTCGTTATTCCATTGGCACACAAGCCTTGTTAGATGCAGGAACCAAATGTCAGACATCTCACGCAGAGATAAACAAAACATTCATTTTGGACCCGCATACCCCACCTTTTAATTGCATTGGAATTGCCACTTTTACTGGATTCACTCACTGAGGTAAAGATTTTGTGTTTAGTTCAACTTTGGTGACACACACTTGACTATGTGCTGTTATCCTGCTCTGCTAGAGTATAACCTGCCCCTCAAAAAAAGACATGGTCTGCAGTCAGTTGTGAGACAGGAGTCGATGGTACATTGGGCTATTGTGGCTGGCTAGAGCTACCATGTTACTCGCCAGGAAGTCCCCACAAGTAGTCACCACACAAATCTACATCTTCAATAAGTTCATCCATGGATGTTTGAATCCTCTGCAGTGTTGGCTTTGAGGGTTAAGTGAGATTTGGTTGGAGTTAGGTTGACAAATAAAACTTTGGTCTCTGTCTTTGTTTTTTTTACTTTTTAAAACAAACCTGGAAGACAGCTGATAAACAAACTCAGATTGCTGAGAAGGCTGCTTCTAGGCACTCTCCAGACTAGCTTCTAGTCTATTGAGTTTTGATCTGTGTAATATGTTAAAATGACTGGGTATCTTTTAAGCTAAAGCTTTGAGGGGAAAGATTTTTTATTCCTGAACTTGTTTTCCAAAGCCTGATTTAGTTAATGAATTTGTGTGCGTGCATACATTGCATGTACAAATTCATTCCCAATGCATTTTCTAATGTTTACATTTTTTGTCTAGCAAGAGTGAATCTGTAACCAACATTTGACTGAAACTCACCTTAATCATCAGCTGTACTAAAGTCCAAAGTCATTTATATTCCTTTAAATCACCATCAAGTTGAAGTTAGATTGGTTTCAAAATAAATTCTGACATTTCATTTAAATGTTTTACTGTGTTGTTTGGTTCATTTGCTTTAGAGCTTTCTGACTTGCATGACCTTGATGTTATTTTGTTTACAGTTTATTATTTATTATTATTCTTTCATATGTCATTTGATCATGTATTTCAAGTTTCAGTGTAATGTTATATTTTACTACATAGGGCCAACCAGAAATAAAGATTTTATAGTCCTTAACAATATAATTTTAATCGTAGTGTTAAAAATAGAAATATTGTTGAAACATGTTTTAAAGCTTGGCAAAAATGAAAATACAATGGAAAATCTGCATGAAGCTCTGACTTTCTTTGTATTAGGAATTATTCTTGTGACTTTGAGAGAAATATGAGCAAGGTTTGATATAAAATAACCTTTTTTTTCTTTATATCAAAATTTAATTAAGCTCAATCTTGGATATGTTTGGGTAAAACTAGTTCACTGACTCCACCCCACAGGATTTGTCAATACTCTTGGTTATTAAACCGTTAACCTCTTACTGCTCTTTGATTGCCACCATGCTGCAAAACATACCTTGAGCAGCTATAAAATATAACTGTTATTTTAGGGGTAAAACCTTGTCACAGGGTAGATTGTAGAATTGATCCGCCTCTACATATTCATTCAAAGATCTATTTTTACCTCTTGAGATCAAGTTTGACAATCGTTCATCAGTTCTTTATTGCAGCCTCTGAAGCTGCAGCTGGAAAGCGAACTAACTTAATTATATAACTATAAATAATAACAACTTATTCTCTTTGTCTCTTTGAAATCTGTTGACTTGAACACCATCTTGGTGTCATTGGTTTTTGACCAGCAAGACGAGCCTCCTATTTCTGTAGATACATATCTAACGTTCTGACATACACATTGGTGGAACACTGGTGAATTTAACAATTTTAAATATTTTACCAAAGTACCACAAGTCTGGTACCACTTTCAAGGGCTCCTAGAGGTGCATTGTCTAAAACTCTTGGCATATCTCCGGGTTCCTGTCCAAATATAGGCCCCCGGGATCAATTAGAAATATAGGAAACTACTTCGATGGCAGGTGATATGAAGATTAGGGTGCAATGATTGTTCAGCTGTCTGTGCTGACAGATTTGTTTCAAATTTCACCATTCTTACCTAAAATACAATGACATGTCATTTCTGTATTTAATAAAGTTTAGTGAAATTAAGCCAGATGAGATAAAACATAACATATTTCAAAATGTGTTGAAATATGTTGTAGTTAATAATATATAATGACTGAAAAGTAGTGGATCCAGGGTGGAGCCCTGTGGCACTCCATGTTTAGTGCTCATTCTTTGTAATGATAAGAATACCTGCTGTGCTGTTCGCAGGACCTGAGGGGGGAAATCACCTTTAAATAACCTTTTTAAAAATGAAAATAAATGATGTCATTTCCTGCTTGTAGGTGCATGTGGGTAAAGGCAGCCACCCCAACAAGGTGAAGGTGTTCGGTCCTGGAGTGGAGAGAACCGGACTGAAGGCCAACGAGCCCACACACTTCACCGTGGACTGTTCAGGAGCTGGAGACGGTAAAACACACACACACACACACACACACACACAGTAATAAGACTGAAAATCCCCGGTTTTCTTTGGTGTGACAGCAGTTTCCATCTGTGTCAGAACTACACAGACAAAAAGAGTCACACACTTACACTAAACAAGTCTACACACTTTCACATTCTGCCATGTACACACAAACACTCACTTTTTATATTGTCTGTGAACGATTCTCACACACACACACACACACACACACACACACACACACACACTTTTTTCCCTGGTATGTCCTGGCGATGATCTCAAGGCAGAAACATCCTGACAGGAAATTCATCACTCTGACCTTCCTGAGCAACACACACACATCATCGTCTACCTGCTCAAACCAAGTACAAACATACATTAAAGAGCAACTTAACAACCCCTTTACATATTCAAGAAATTCATTCAAACACGTTTTAGCTGTGTTAATGCAAAATAATACACATTACTGTCGCCCTTAATTCATAGATTTCCGTTTCTCCACTGTTTATCTGTGTTTTCAGTATATTCCTAACACGCTCAACAGAGCTACATACGCTACATTTGTCTTGCTCTATCGCCTCTTCATAGCTCCGAAGCCTAAAGTAACATATTCAGCTGTTTTATTGTCAAAACGAGGATTTTGTGGAACAAACCGAATAACGGTGGAGAAGTGGAGCGGTTTGAGAAGTTAATGTGAACATTTTTATGCTTTCTTTTTGCTGTAACTCTGGGTCTAAATCGGAATCCATTATTCCCACTGATGGAACGTAACTAAGTACATTTACTCATGTACTTAAGTACAATTTTGAAGTACATTTCCATTTTATGCTGCGTCCTACTTCTCCGCTACATTTCAAAAGGAAATATTGTTCTTTTTACTCCACTACATTTATTTGACAGCTATAGTTTCTTTAGAAGATCAAGGTTTTCATTTAAAATACAAGAGTATATAAAATATAATGTATTGCTAAAGAATAAACTATCCAATAGATTAGTTAAAATTAGCTTTACTTCAACCAGCTAAAATGCTGCATGCTCATCAATGCATTCAGTAATAATAATCCAGTAATATATCACACTGACAGGGGCGTTCTACTGCTTAATGAGTATTTTAACTTTTGATACTTTGAGTACATTTTGCTGCTAATACTTCTGCACTTCTACTTAAGATTTTGAAAACAGGACTTGTAGTGGAATAATTTTACCTTGAGGTACGTCTAGTTTTACTTAAGATCTGAATACTTCTTCCACCACCGATTGTTCCTCAACGCAGCATTTGGAGTGGCCCGCAGGCAGCGAGTATTTGAGACTGAGAGGATTTTCATCTAATGATCTAAATTAAACAATATTGCATTACCTGAAGTTTTTTCTTTTCTGTGTTGTATTGGCTTTGGCTGCCATGTGCACAATAGTTCATTGTGTATGATGAATGTATGGCTAAAAGAGCGAGAGGAGTTTTCAGATAGTCAGTGGTTGAAGAATCTGACCTGTTTCTGACGTGGTTTCCCGCTTCATTACTCTCATACTTTAAATTCCTCTGCTGTGATTGACAGCTCAGTTCTGCTTCAGAGATTGTGCTGCATGGTTAGTTAATTGTTTACATAGAGTTTATGACTGTACAGCATCCCAGGGGCAAAGTGTTTCTGACATGAATTTATGAAATGAATGAACAGCAGAAAACAAACACTCTAGCACCCCTTTGTGGCAGTCAGTGTCAGTTGAAAGAAAAAAGCTGCCAACACGGGTCAAGCTTCTCCGAACAGCTTGTTGTCACAGTAGCAAGTGAAAGAATAAATATTGTATGCCTTCTAATTCATAAATCTTGCGATCTGTTATACATCCGACACTGAAGTCTGAACCTGTATTTTGCTCCAACTCTGCTATTCTGTTCAAATAATGTGTGTGTGTGTGTGTGTGTGTGTGTGTGTCCATTTAGGTGATGTCAGCGTGGGCATTAAGTGTGATGCCAATATGGTCGGTGACCACGAGGCTGATGTGGACTTTGACATCATCCCTAACGCCAACGACACATTCACTGTCAAATACATGCCGCCTGCTGCTGGAAGACTCACCGTTAAAGTCCTATTCACTGACAAGGTACAACTACACACACACACACACACACACACACACACACACACACACACACACACACACACAGCTGAGAGGTTTGCAGGTTTTAATCTCTGAATAGATCTGTGAAGATGTTGGTGTGAAAGGTAAACATGTACAGCAGTTTGCTTTGATGAATTTCAGTGTGAATTTTTCCACACAGGAAGTTCCACAGAGCCCCTTTCACGTCAAAGTCGATCCTTCCCACGATGCATCGAAGGTTAAAGCAGAGGGTCCTGGACTGGCTCGCACTGGTGAGACACACACAAACATACGCACACATGTTTGATGTGTTTTTAATTTACTCCTAATTCTATTAAATTATCCATGTCTGTCTCTCTCTACCTGTGCAGGTATAGAGAGCGGTAAGCCGACTCATTTCACAGTGTCGACTAAAGGGGCAGGTAAAGCACCGCTGGATGTTTCCTTCTCCTCCCCCGTCAAAGACTTTGACATCATCGACAACTACGACTACTCCCACACTGTCAAATACACACCTGCACAACAGGTACGTCAAACACGCACCTGTACACCATGTACACCAAATACTCACTCACATGAAGAACAGGTACATTACGGTTTATTATCACGTGTACATTAAGTAAAAAGCAGTACATGAGGTTGTGTAACAGATATGTCAAACACGCACCTGTTCAATAGGTACGTTAAAAACAAAACCTACTCAGCAAACTGTACATCAAACGCTGTCGTCTTACCAAGTGCTTTTAAAATGGAGTAACTATTGAAGTGTTGGATCTGCATGTTGCATGTGTCTGCAGGGGGAGATGGCGGTCGTGGTGAAGTTTGGAGGAGATCCCATCGCCAAGAGCCCCTTCACGGTCGGCGTCGCTGCCCCGCTGGATCTGAGCAGGGTCACCGTGGACAACCTGGATGGAAGTAAGAAATCCGTCTTTCTCTGCGTCCAGCTAGATTTCCGTCCAACTATAAAGTGACTTGTTAGCAAACATTTAAAATATAAAGTTTCTCTTAGTGAATACATTTTCAGAACTCATTACATCATTTACAAAATAAGTCTTTAGTATTGATTGAGGCCTCTCTAGGACTTTGGACGGACTCATTTCTACATTATTGTTAAATTTGATAAATGTCTTTCAGGAGCTGAGGTCGATCAGGAACAGCAGTTTATGGTGGACACCAAGGGTGCAGGCGGTCAAGGTCGCCTGGAGGTGGCAGTGGTGAGTGTCCGAGAATGCTGTATTTATTTCTAATGTGTTTCAATGAGATCACTATAAGGTGAAATCACTTGTTGTTGGGATCATTTCATTGTCGGTTTTGGTCTTTTCATGGGATGAGTTTAAAAAATGAACAATATAGAATATGACCAAACTCACTGTGTTCTCGTGTGTGTGTGACTAGCTGAGTCCCAGCCAGCGGGCGGTACCCTATAAAGTGGAGCCTCAGCCCGGTAAAGCGGGCATCAGTCTGGTCCGTTACACCCCCACAGAGGAGGGCGTCCATGCTGTCAACGTGTCCTACGACGGACACCCCATACCTGGGAGCCCCTTCCCTGTGGAGGCCCAGCTGCCTCCAGACCCGAGCAAGGTAACATCAGCATCTGATCCTTAAGGTGGTCCTTAAGGAGGTATCGAGACATGGTTGTAGAGAAAAAAGATGTTCATGTTTCTATTCTATTCCTTAAAGTTGTTACTCTCTGTGGGCTCTTTAAAAAAAAAAAAAAAAAAAAAAAAAAAAAATATATATATTTGTTGAATGACAGCAACTCTCATCCCCCCTCCAGGTGAAGGCGTTCGGTCCCGGTCTGAAGGGAGGTTTGGTTGGAAACCCAGCAGAGTTCACAATCGACACCAAGGGCGCCGGCACTGGAGGCCTGGGGCTGACGGTGGAGGGGCCGACCGAGGCCAAGATCGAGTGTTCGGACAACGGCGACGGGACCTGCTCTGTCTCCTACCTGCCCACTGAGCCCGGAGACTACCTGGTTAACATCCTGTTTGAGGAGGTCCACATCCCGGGATCGCCCTTCAAAGCCGACGTCCAGATGCCCTTTGACCCCACTAAGGTGGTGGCGTCTGGTTCGGGCCTGAAAAGAGCCAAGGTGAGCGTCTGGAGAAGAAGAAAGACCGGCGAGCTGAAGATGAAGATTATGCTTTTTTTTTTTTTAGAAACCTGATAAAATATTCAGCAGTTAAATCCGTTCACTGTCAGATTTTGGGTAATTTTGGATAAATTCATAAATTAAGTTGTGTTTTGTTTCCAGCTGCAACAATGAAGCTTCTCAATTTGTTAAAGCTTAGAGGCTCATGGGTTTTCAGAGTATTAAGAGCTATCCACCATACCAAACTGGTAGAAAAAAAATCTCAGAAACAAAGAACATCAATCTTATAGCATGGTTAAACTGTCCAGGAGACTCCTGTGTTTGTGTGGAGGAACATTGAGATCATTAAAAAAAAAACAAACTTGTAATTTTCCCTTTTCAAACTCCTTCCACTTCTCAGCTGTGATTTCCAAAAATTATCTTTTGACACTAACAGGTTAAAATAAGAAACGGTCCGTTTTATAATTAAAATTATAAAGTTTGATCCAGCTTGTGTTTCTCTGCAGGTTGGAGAGACCAGTGTGGTGAATGTAGACTGTTCCCGGGCCGGACCAGGACAACTCAGCCTGGAGGCCGCACTAGACTCCTCCCCGACCAGTCCTACTGGCTCTACACCAGGCTCTGGTAAGACCAACACTGCTTTGATTCACCAGGAGCCAGTATATACACTATTAGCAGCCACTTTCCAAGTCATCCATTAGTTGTTACAAATATTTCCTTCCTTCCAGGCAGCCATTGTTTTCAGTTCATTTGGATGAAAGACAAGATGCAGAGACTTGAAACTTGCTGCTGATAAATAATCAGTCATCCTCATGTTTGCTTTTAAAGAAATAGTTCCACATTTTGGGGAAAAGTGCTTATTCACTTTCTGGCAGAGAGTTACATGAGAAGATCGATACCACTGCATAACTGTCCATTAAATATGAGGCTACAGCTAGTAAGACTGGAAACAGGGGGAAACAGTTGGCCTGGCTCTGTGAAAAGGTAACAGCAGTCTGCCAGTTCCTCTAAAGCTCACTAATTAACACGCTGTATCTACTTTGTTTAATTTGTACAAAAACCTGGCCAAGAAACTGACAGTTTCTATCTAATCTATCTATCTAGACCTCATAGTTCATTAATACAATGCATTTAAACAGCCAGTTAGCCAGATCTTACCGGACCAGAGTCAGGCCAGGTCCAAATGATCTTCAAACTAATCAGGTCTGGAAAAGATCTTGTTGTATTGCTGCAGGTCTCAAGTCTGTGTGTCAATATGTCTAATATTCGAGTCATCTCTGACAAACTGGCAAAAAGTCTTGAGCTCTGTGATGGAAATGTAAAAACTAGACCGTTTGTTCCAGGTGTTAAAGCTAAGACAGAGGTGGTGGACAACAAAGACGGGACCTACACGGTGACCTACGTCCCCCTGACCTCCGGCATGTACACCCTGCTGCTGAAGTACGGAGGCAAGGCCGTCCCCGGTTTCCCTGCCAAGGTGATGGTGGATCCTGCTGTCGACACCTCCAAGGTCAAAGTGTTCGGACCTGGAGTGGAGGGACAAGGTGCAGTGTGGTCCATCTGAGTCAGTGTGTATCTCTGTTTGGTTTGAGAAAAGGTGGCATTCATTCAATTCAATTTTATTTATAAAGCGCCAATTCACAAGTTATCTCATTGCACTTTTCATATAGAGCAGGTCTAGACTGCACTCTTTATAATATTATTTACAGAGACCCACAAATCCCTATATCCCTTCATGTGTGCAAATTACTTATTTTGTGCTCTCAAATCAACAAAACAATAAACAATATTGTTAACATTTTTACATTTGTTTAAGGAACATTGAAGATAACACAAGACTGTTTAACAGACTAAATCCAAAGTAAAAATAGTAGTCCACATATCATAAAAACGTTAAATGCAAGCAACTCACTTAGATTATGTTTTCTTGGTCTGACAAATTTCACATTTCTTTGCATCAGGCTACACAACATAGCATTGACACATCATCCCCTTTTTTAAGTTGATATGGCGAACTGAGTTACTTATTTACACATCCAGCAGTTACATTTATCAGGTGGACACAAACACGACTCCCAATGAATGATAACGATGCTCTGTAAGTCCAATATTATTATTATTATTATTATTATTATTTAGTCATCAGGGTTGTTCGCTCCTTCAGCGCCACAGAAGACATTAAACAACTGTTTTCACAGGCTGAGTAGGACTAACCATGACTAGTAAACTGATCTTCATGTTCTCTCTCTCTCCCCTTCAGGTATTTTCAGAGAAGCCACCACAGAGTTCACTGTGGATGCCCGTCCTCTGACCCGGCGAGGAGGAGACCACGTGAAGGCGGAGGTCAGGAACCCGTCCGGAGCGGTGACAGACTGTCTGGTCAATGACAAGGCCAACGGGATCTACAGCGTCGAGTACACTCCTTTCGAGAACGGTAACACACTAATTATAAAGCTGTAATCTTTAACAAACCATTTTACTGTAATCTACATTCATTAGCTGCTGACTGTCTTGGTGTGTATTTCAGGCGTCCACAGCATCCAGGTTCTGTATGATGACACACCGGTTCCTAAGAGCCCATTCAGGGTTTCTGTGTCAGAGGGATGTGACCCCAGCAGGGTGATGGCTACTGGCCCCGGGCTCCAACAAGCCCTGACTGACAAGCCCAACAACTTCAACATCGTCACCAGGTACTGTTGGTAGCAAAACCATTGGGAAGCAGACTCGTTTTGATTAAAATCTTTACAGGTGAATGTCTGTTCGTGTAGTAAAAAGTCTCAGACTTCAGGTCAAACTATTCCTGATTTTGGGTGTATTGATCCTTCACCAGAGGGGCAGGTATTGGCGGTCTCGGCATCACTGTGGAGGGCCCATCAGAGTCGAAGATGTCTTGCAAAGACAACAAAGATGGCAGCTGCAGCGTGGAGTACGTTCCCTTCACCCCCGGCCTCTACGACGTCAACATCACTTATGGAGGAGAGCACATCCCCGGTGAGATTAGATGTTTTACCATTTTTATGGAGTGTGTTTGTTTGTTTATTTATTTATTTATTTATTTATTTATTTATTTATTAAAGCCATGTCATGCTGGCGACTAATGCCACTGTGTGGCTTTATGATTGGCAGGATTGTTTGGTCCAACACTGTGGAGTGAAATATCTTAAAGGATCAGTCTGGTGTTATTCTATATTTTTCTTATAGTCAAAAAAGCCCATTAAAAGACCAAACAATGTCTTGCTCTCTCAATACTTTGAGTTTCCTACCCTGTCTGTGGGACTCAGCCCCAAGTTCATTGGTAAATCTTAAAAAAAAAAAAAAAAAAAAAAAAAGTCTCACAAATATGTAGTTTTATTTTACAAACATGCTCAGTAATTTCCTAAAACAGCTGGTCACTGTAGTTTTAAGCAAATGTTACTCATAGGAAGAAACAGTGTATCTGTTAGGACTATTTTGAGCAGCGGATTAATCCACATTTGGTGCACTAGTGAGTATTTCCAGCAGCATGACAAAGTATGTGGGACTGACTCATAATAAACTACAGTGTATGTGTTCATGGTGATGGAGGAACATGTCAAGTGCAACACTGTGGCTCATTGATGTGTTTTTAATAGTTTCTGGACAACAATGGAGCTCTGTGGCACAAAGGAATAAGATATATCAGACTTTGGATACACATACAATACTTCTTAGTGGATCAATTAATTGTTTGTCTTTTTATAGGATTTGCTGACAAATACCCTGAAAAATACAGACTATAACCAGACTTGTCTTTTAAATCTAGATAGATCGTCATTAAAATTGTTGCAGAAATTAATGACTCCCTAAATTCTAATCAATTTAAGAAAGCTCATGGCAAGATAAGGCAAAAATCTAATCAACTTCTCATCAGCAACAAAGATCCGTTCACATCCTCACATGTCCGTTAATTTCCTAAAGGCATTTTAATGATGATTTTTTAGTTGGCTTTGCCCTCATTTCTGCCTATAAACAACCACTGATGTGGTGAATGTGTTTGGTTAATGTTAAAATGATGCTGATGTTATTGGCTGATAAAATAGTGTTTCAGTTTAATGTTTTAAAGATGTGGTTGAAGTTAAAAAGCTGCAGCTCAGTTTAATTGACTTTGTTCAGGAAAAGCTCAGCGTGTTCCTTGTTTGGCACCTTACATAGACAGCTGTTGGTTCTGCTGTGCGAAGGCATCAGCTGGAGGTACAGAAAGCTTCAGGATGCAGAAACCACATTACAAAGAGTGTAACACCAGGTTAAACTTTATAGAGCTATTGCAATCAGCCAATAGTTTGGTGACTTGCTAAAGTAAGATGGAGTTTGAGGATCAGAGGTCAGTGATGCACAGCGAGATGGAAAGGGTGAATTTGGGACAATATGTTCGAGCAATGGGCAACAGTAGGGCTGCAACTAACGATTATTTTCATTATCTATAATGTGTCAGTTATTTTCTCGATTTTATGTTTGTTTGGCCTATAACATATCAGAAGATAGTGAAAAATTCCCATAGCTTTTTTCAAAATCCTTAATTGACATCTTGAAATAATTTGCTATATAGCACAAAGAACAAAGTACTGAGGCTGATGGGAATGTCATTAGTTTTGCAGGTATTTTTATTTTTTGGTTTATGACAAAATTGAAATTTTGACCTCATGACGGTGTAAGGAAAAGGTGACCACGAATGTCTGTACAAAATTTTATGAAATCCATCCAATAGTTGTTGAGATTTCAGTCTGGACCAAAGTGTGGACTGACAGACATTGTGTGGCTAAAATTTCTGAAATTAGATGAAAATCTTCAGTGTGTATTATTAAAACACACTTAAATATGATCGAAAATATTCTTCTCAAAGTAACATTTAAGGAAATTTTGTCAACTGTCTTCACAACAATAAATGGCCAATTTCTTCAAAATAAAGTAAATATTAGCAGCATGACTATCATGAATGCGATCATGAAGGTAATAAAACTAAAATGTTTCTGTAACATTTGTATTAATTAACAAACAATTAACATTATTGGTCTCACAAACCATATTTGTAGCAAACATTCAAAGTTGTTGACCCTTTAAAAACTACAACATTTTTGTTAAACCAACATTTTCTCTTCTTGTTCTTTCCAGGAAGCCCATTCAAGGTCCCAGTGAAGGACATGGTGGACTCCAGCAAGGTCAAGGTATCTGGTCCCGGTGTGGGGTCAGGGGTTAGGGCTAATACCCCACAATCCTTCACGGTGGACTGCAGGAAGGCGGGTGTGGCCCCGCTTGCAGTGGCCGTCACCGCCCCTAAAGGCGTCGCAGTGCCTGTGGAGGTGACTGACAACAGGGACGGGACTCACATGGTGTCCTACACTCCGTCTGTGGAGGGACCGCACTCTGTGGCCGTCAAGTACGCAGAGGAGGACGTCCCCCGCAGGTACACAGAAGAACTGCAGTGCAGAAGTACTAATGTTGGAATCATTTAACAGGAAGCTGAAGTTTTGAAGTAAAATTTTCAGTCTGTAATGAGAATTGAATTTAAAATGTACAGTTTGTAAATGCATGAAAAGCAGAAGAGCAGATAAAATAAATAGTTTCCTTTGTCTGCAGGAAAAAACAAAGTTTTATTTTCTCCTTCAGGCAGCTCAGTCGGGTCAAATATTTTGTCAACTCAAATCACCAAACTGACAAAAAAAAAATCCACTTACTGTAGTCTGGTCCTGGGATACAGTTAATATGTGCACCTTTTGAAGCTTAGTGGCTGCAGTGTTTGTGGGATTCGGGTGCTTTGGTCAGCAGCATGTTGTCCCTGACGATCGGCGTCTGTAGTAACTGTGTCTGTGGTCTCTTCAGTCCCTTCAAGTTTCGGGTTCTGCCCACTCACGATGCCAGTAAAGTGCGAGCCAGCGGCCCCGGGCTAACCAGTGGCGTCCCCGCCAGCTTCCCTGTCGAGTTCAACATCGACGCCAAGGACGCCGGCCAGGGTCAACTGAGCGTGCTCATCACCGTCAGTAACACACACACACAAACACTCATAATTATACACACAAATGAAAAAAAGACATCACATTAAACTATCTGTCATCCCTTCTTCCTTACTTTCGCTTCTCTCCTCCCACTTCAGGACCAGGATGGTAAACCTAAGCAGCCCAGTATCCATGACAACGGTGATGGGACATACCGGGTGTCTTATATCCCTGACCGTGCGGGCCGGTACACCATCGTCATAAAATACGGCGGTGATGACATCCCTGCTTCGCCTTATAGAGTCCGTGCCACGGCAACTGGAGACGCCAGCAAGTGCACCGTCATCGGTATGTGACCACTGATGAATGCACGAAAAGCGTAAACGCTTATGAAAATGTAAGACATTGGGGGTGAAAAAAAAAAATCTAATAAAATGCCCTCCTCCCCCTCCCAGGTCCAGGTGTGGGCCCCACGGTGGCCATCGGCGAGGAACTGGGCCTGGTGGTGAACGCTAAGGGTGCTGGGAAGGGGAAGGTGAGCTGCGTGGTTGTTCAGCCCGACGGCAGCGAGGTGGAGGCCGAGGTGATGGAGAACGAGGACGGCACCTTCGACATCTTCTACACCGCGCCTGCCCCCGGGAACTACGTCATCTACGTCCGCTTTGGAGGGGAAAACATCCCACGCAGTCCCTTTAAAGTCATGGTGAGGAAGAGATGCAGAATTGCGTTTGTTGTTCTTACACTGATTAGGGATCCAAAATGGGCTCACTTATGCCAAGTGCAGTCATCTGTTGCCGCTTTGAACAGACGAGCAGCCCAGAGACATGGAGACAGATGGAGATCTTGCTGTAGCCCAGAGACATGGAGCTGACTCTATTTAAAGAGACTTTTTTAGCTAACTTGAGTTTTAGTATAATCCATCACTGTGAACATAAAGTTTATTTATTTTATTTATTTATTTATTATTAGTATATTATCACTGTGTGGTAAAGCAGATTTATTTGAAAAGTCTCCACTGCGTTATAGTTGTGATGTTCTTCTGCCCTCAAGTGTCCAAAAATCAGTTAATGCGGGTTTAAGTGAGACTATTGGTTGAGACTAAATAAATTGGATACAGATTAACTTTCTGACCTCGTGCCTTTAGGTTTCAGACCAGGATTTACCCACGAGGCCACAGCAGTGTATGTCAGCATCAACACGTCTGTCTGTCTGTTATCCTGTGTGTCGCACTTTCCCAAACCAGTCCCTACATACTTGCCCTTCACCACAGCCTGTCACCACACATAGTTACTCTGTGGTGGAGGACATGAACAAACTGTAAACGGTAAACTGTCTCTCCTGCATGAGCAGAAAACATCCATCGCCATGGATACCAAGAGACACCTTTCTCTTCCAGCCACTGAGTTTTATTGCTAACATCCAGACACTTGTCAGACGTCCATCTCACCCTGTTTCTGTAAAATAAAATCCACAAGAGTTAGCATATGCTATAAAATAGATGTTACTTTACTATTAGATCGATGCATACGTATATACGTAGGAAACAAATTAAATAATGGTTTCTTTTATTTTACTTTACTGGACATTCTGTAATTTTTAGACCCATGTTTTAAAAGGCTGTTTTAAAATACCTGTAGTGTAGCAACACACTCAGTTGCCATTTTATTAGTTTCACCTAGCTTAAACTAAAGCAGTCTAATACAACTGTAATAAATCCTAACTTCATGAAAGTTATAATGTTCAGTTTTTATTGAAAATGTTCAGAGAGGTGTTGATTCAACTTTATGATCATTTTGGAGGATGTAATTTGTGGTGATGTTGAACTGTATTGCATTATACTGACAAGTGTACTGACATATTCACTCTACCCTCATTGATATAAATGGTAAGTGACAAGTTGTAGACTCACTGTTGTTCCCTCTCACACTAACTGGCTTGAGATGGTCCCTAATACAGAGAAACCTCCACGTATACGTACAAACAAAGAGGGAGTGGCTGGATTAGGACTCAGCCTGTGTGTGTGTGTGAGGTCAGATGTTAACCCTTGCTGTCATGTCTTCAGGCTACTGATGAGGTACCCATGATGCAAGAGCAGAAGTCTCTACAGCAACAGGCCAGCGCCCCTGGAGCTGGCTTCCAGCCCTGGGTACCCCCAACACACACACACACACACACACACACACACACACACACACACACACACACAAAAACACACACACAAGCTTACTTGCTGTGTATACACACACTAACTTGAACACGCCATATATGCATTTTGGATTTTGGTGAAATTACCCTTTAACATAACATCTGTTAAAGGGCACAAAACACACACACACAGCTCCTCTCTCTTGCAGGTGAATGGCTGCTGGTTAAACTTGACCTCTCTCTCTCTCTCTCTCTCTTCTAAAGTGTACTCGCTCGACCGCTTTGCCTCCTCTGTCATCGCTTTTCTTTTTTGTGTCAGCCAATGGGATCGCAGCAAACATCTAACAACATAAATAATAAAACCCAGGTGTTTGTGAGATGTGTTGCAGAAGGTGTTGCTATGATTACGGGTGATTTACTTATTTATTTTCCTCCAAGGGTTTTGTTGTGGTGGTCTCTCTCTTTCTCCTCTTCCTCAGTGCACTCATCGCTGTGGCTCGCACTTAACCACACAGGATGCTCCTGTGTGGGCGGGGCTTGGACGCAGCAGCAGCATGTTTCTAATGCAGGTCGCTGAGTCGGACAGGAAGTTGTTTTAGTGTTGAATAGACGCTTTAAACTCTGTCTGTCTGTCTTCTCCAGGTGACATCAGACGGCTACGAGCCACTCAGCAGTAGCGTTAATGGAAGTGGCTTCAGACCGTTTGACATGGTGATACCTTTCTCCTTCAGGAAGGGAGAGATCACTGGTGAGAGAGGAACTGATGAACTGAAAGCATTTTGTCTGCTGATTCAGAAATTTAAAGTTGTTTGTGTTGGCAGTGCTTTGCCCCGTTTGTCTCATCCACTGTGTTGGAGACAGTCCTGGTTGCTTCCCATTGAAACGTTAACCAGACATACCAACTTTTTGGGTTTGAGGTTATTACTGCCCCCTGAGGCCAGTAGGAGAACAAGACTAAGAGTCTACAGCTAGCAGCTCTTTGAGGCTGATGCTTTTGAGCTAAATGCTAAACACTAGCATGGCAACATGCTCATAAAGTGCTGATATTAAGCAGGTCATTTTTTACCATGTTCAGCATCTTAGTTTAGCATGTTAGCATGCTAACATTTGCTAATTAGCACTAAACACAAAAAACAGCTGAGGCTGAACGTCATTAGTTTTGAACTAAACCTAATAATGACAGAAAAATAACAGAAAACTCAAATGGAAATATGCAAAATGTATTTACATCTGTCTCTGACTCTCGCAGGTGAGGTGCTGATGCCTTCAGGTAAATCAGCTCAGCCGCTGATCTCGGACAACCTGGATGGAACGGTCACAGTGCAGTACTCCCCCACTGAGGCTGGCCTGCATGAGATGCACATCAAATACAACGGCACACACATCCCAGGTCAGCACACACAAACACACACAGATCTCATGACCTGGGTTAGAAAGATAAAATGGAGACACCTGGTGTCCAGAAGGAGAACTGCAGCATGTTCTCTCTCAGACATCAATCTGCTGTCAGGATGTTTGGACACTAACGTCATAGGTTTAAACATCGAGAGGAGTGTGTGATTAGGACTGTGTCAAAGCTATGTAAGAAGACTGTGTAGTGTGGTGTATGTTTGTGATTAAGAGCTTGGGTGTGTGTGTGTGTGTCGGGGATCTGCAGGAGAAAACCATTAACCACCAGCCTGCGATGACATCACACCCTGAGAATCTGTGTGTGACATTGATGTCACTGTTTCAGCTTTAATATACAGTTCATAGTCAAAAGTATATGGACACCTGACCATTCCAGCCTTATGTGACTTTAGAACATGTGATTCCGACACCATGGGCATTATTCTGCTGCTCTGACAGCCCAACTCTTCTGGGAAGTCTTCCCACAAGATGTTGCTCCCATTCAGCCACAGGAGCATTAGTGAGATCCAACACTGGTGTTGAGTGATAAGGTCTGGCTCACAGTTCATCCCAGAGGTGTTGGATGGGGTGCAGGCCAGTCATGTTCTTCCCCACCAAACTGGAAAAACTTTTCTTTATGGACCTGGCTTTGTGCATGGGGGCATCGTCAAGTTGAAACAGGAAAGGGCCTTCGACAAACTGTTGACACAAAGTTGAAAGAACACTATAAATGTCATTGTTTACTGTAGCTAAGTCACTGGAGCTAAGGAGCTCAAACAAGGAAAAACAGGGGTGGACCAAAGGCACACTAAAGTATGTGGACTGAGGTTTCCAGCTCCAACATGAGTCAGGGTTTACTGTACCTGTAGTTTTAATGCTTTTTGTTGTACTGATGTTGATTTTGTGTGTGTGTGTTGCAGAGTCTCCCCTTCAGTTCTATGTGAACCACGCCAGTAGTCCAAATGTCACAGCCTATGGTCCTGGTCTGAGCTACGGAGTCGCCAACAAGACAGCCACATTCACTGTCTTCACAGACGACGCCTCTGAAGGTACGTTAGCTACAGGAGGAGCAGAGTTATCAGTTGTATTTGTTAAAGTTGCACATTTGTGGCTGCAACATTGCAGACAGCAACGCGCTGTGACGCCACATGACAGCAAGCTAAATTGTCCAGTGAAAACATGTATTCCCAAATTGGAATTCTTTTTATTAATTTTTTTTAGGAAACAAGAAAAACAGCCTAG
The DNA here is from genome assembly GCF_020085105.1 of Siniperca chuatsi. Taxonomy (NCBI): domain Eukaryota; kingdom Metazoa; phylum Chordata; class Actinopteri; order Centrarchiformes; family Sinipercidae; genus Siniperca; species Siniperca chuatsi. The sequence goes on along the minus strand of NC_058043.1, from coordinate 6,071,158 downwards.
CAAACGTAGCGACAAAGCATTTTACTTAAAAATGCATTAAAATGTTGTCAACCCTGGAAGGTGCATGCAATCCTTCAGTCTCACTGGAGATAAATAGCAGCAATGATGCACAAAAGTAAAATGGTAGTTTTAGGAAAATGCTTTTTAAAGATTTGCACAGATTTTGGCTTGCTGTGGTTATAGAGGAAAACTTTCCTAAAGTCCAGCAAGATTAGTAGTTAAAGTTGTATTTCTGTTTTTTTTTTTTTATTTATTTTTTTATCTGATGTAATATCAGTATCAGCATATCAGTGTTTTGGAACAAGAGTTTTTATTTTTGTTTAGTTTCTAGTAAATCAGTGATAACATCCTATTTCAAATATATTCAGTTTGTCTGTCTGACTGTGCGTCTGTCTGTCCAGGCGGTCTGGACTTGGCCATTGAGGGTCCATCCAAAGCAGAGATCAGCTGTGTGGACAACAAGGATGGGACGTGCAGTGTCAGCTACCTGCCCACTCTGCCCGGAGACTACAATATTCTGGTCAAATACAACGACGATCACATCGCCGGCAGCCCGTTCACCGCCAGGATCACCGGTGAGACTCCACACCAACACACACAGACACACTGCTACATGAACAGGCAGATTATTAATGATCAATAATCCAACACCTTTATAGGAGCACTGTAAAACAAATCCTTCCAAACTTATTTTTATTTAAACAAAATACAGAAACAACATGAAATAATCTCTCCTCACTGGCAGGATTTTGTTTTAAGGCCCTCTGGTTAGTTGATTAGTGTTTGTTTTTATGTAGCAGCACAGCTCAAAAGCCAGTTAACAGGTTTTTCAATAAAAGGTTTTGGTATAGATTCAGATGTAAATTCAGTACATTACATTGCATTTTCTTATTAACGATTCTAATTCTGATTCTGTCAAAAGCTCATTTGATTGTACATTTTAGAATTATACATACTTTATACTTCACTGTATTTCTGAGAGAAAGATTGTACTTTTAACTCAGTTACATATATGTGACAGCTGTAGTTACTTTGAAAACACCTTTGTGGGTGTGCCGAGCCTTTAATTTGCAAGTACTCTGGCTGATTTGACGTAGATGTGCGCTGAATGGAGCTGTGCTGTGAATTACGTGATGTCACCAAATCCTGTGTACTAATAAGTTGTTCTGCCCCAACAGATACAACAAAACAACAAAATGGTGAGAAAGATGTCAATCAAGCACCGTTTGTACATGCACATACTGCACTGAGAAGAGCTTTAATTTTACATACAAAATATGATGCATTGTTATTGATAAACTACCAAACAGTATAAGTAGTTAGAATTTGATCCTCCTTGACAAGCTACATTAAAATGCTGCTTATACTTTAATGCATCAGTAATAACATCATATATAGAAATATAACACTGACAGATCGCTGCATAATAAGTACTTGTACTTTTGATACTTCAAATACATTTTCCTGAAAATATACTTTTACTTTTGAGTGCAGGACTTATACTTGTAAAAGAGTATTTTTGCCTTGTGTTATTGCTACTTTTACTTAAGTAAAGCATCTGGATACTTCCCCCAGCTCTGTCCTATAGCATGGAGGTAGAATGCACTTATTGTAAGTCGCTGGACAAAAAGCATCAACCAAATGAATGTAAAGTAATGGAAAGTCACACTCGGCTCACCACATCTGCTGAATTCAAGCTGCACACAGGGAGGAGGCAAAACTGAATAAAAGGCAGATTTTGATTCACTTTCAGTTGATAAAAGTTCACAACAGACATAATTTATAATGTCCAGAGTGCTGTCTTACTACCTCTCTTACCTGTGTTTGTGTGTTTCAGTGGACAACCAGCGGCGCTCTCAGGTCAAACTGGGTTCAGCGGCAGATTTCTCTCTGGACATTAATGAGACGGACTTGAGCCTGCTGACCGCCAGCATCAAGGCGCCATCCGGCCGTGACGAGCCCTGCCTGCTGAAGAGGATGGCCAACAACCACATCGGTAACACACACATAAACAGAAAAACACACAAGCTCTAAAGTAATTTAAAAGTTATTGTAACAATGTGATCATTTAAATCTCTTCCTCTTCCCCATTTCATTTTTTCTTCCTCTCCCTCCTCCTCCACTTTTCTTCTCAATTTTTATTCCTGCTCCTCATACTCTTCCTTCTTCATATTCTTGCTTTTTGTTTCCTCTCTCCATCCCTCCTCTTCACCTCCCCCTTCTACTTCTCTTCTTCCTCTGTCCTTCCTCTCCTTCTTGTTTCCACCTCTTTTTACTTTTGCCCCTCTCTACCTCTTGTCACCCCCTCCCTCCCTCCTCCCAGGTATCTCCTTCATCCCCCGGGAGGTGGGTGAACACCGAGTCAGCATCCTGAAGAACGGCCGTCACGTCGCCAACAGTCCCATCACCATCATGGTCGTCCAGTCTGAGATCGGCGACGCCAGCCAAGTCAAAGCTCACGGTGACGGCCTCGTCCAGGGAACCACCTTCAACAACGCCAGCTTTGTGGTCGACACGCGGGAGGCCGGTCAGTATGCAGGGCTTCAATCGCCACAGCTGTATTTTAATTATTTAAATTTCTTTTTTAGCCATGCAAGCGTTGTGGCTCTAGGGATGGCAATGTCGGTTTGTTGGTCCACCGCTTTAATCCAGGCTGAAATATCTCAACAGTTATTAGATGGATTCCCATGAAATTTTGTACATTCATTCATGATTCCCAGAGGATAAATCCTCCTGATTTAGGTGATCCCCAGACTTTTCCTGTAGTGCCACCATGAGGTTGACATTTATGGTTACAACCATTGGATGGATTGTCATGAAATCTGGTACAGACATTCATCTCCTTCCTGGGATTAATTGTAATGGTGATTGGTGATCCCCAAACTTTTCATCTAGCGCCATCATCAGGTCAAAGTTTCAATTTGTACAATATTATGACCAAATCCTTCCAAAACTGACATCAGCTTCAACTATGCTTTGTGTTTAGTGTTAATTACAAAATGTTAGCATGCTAACACGCTAAACTAACATGTTGGACATGGTAAACATTATACCATGCTAAACATCATGTTAGCATTGACATTGTGAGCATGTTAGCATGCAGACTTTAGCTTTTAGCTCAAAGCAGTGCTGTACCTATGTACAGCCTCACAAAACTGCTAGCATTACACTACTCTGTAATAACATTGTACTAAATTTCTGAGATTAGGGAACATGACAGATTATTTTTATATATATATATATATATATATATATATATAGTATTTATTTTAATATATCTGTGTGTGTGTTCAGGTTATGGCGGCCTGGCTCTGTCCATCGAAGGTCCCAGTAAGGTGGACATCCAGACAGAGGACATGGAGGATGGGACTTGTGGAGTCACCTACTGTCCTACTGAACCAGGAAACTACATCGTCTCAATCCGCTTTGCCGAGGAACACGTCCCAGGTAAAAACCAACCAACCAACCAAAAAGATTATAGATACAACAATTTTTAACAATTCTTTTGTCTAGAAAACAATTTGATTCCAGAATAATATTTTTGAGGATGGAAATAACTGTCAAGCATAGTATTTTAAAGTCAGGTTTCTCCAGAAAACAGTATTTATAGGAAGAAAACCAACGTTACTATTCTGTGTGATATTATCAGTCAGTGCCTTCCAAAAGGGCCCCATTCAAAAACTAAGCTCACACTTTTCAGTAAAGTAGGAAACACATTGCGTCCAGCAGTTAAGTTAGATTTTTAATGAACCATAATGGAATAAGTCTTTATTCAGACAGATAATTTGAGGTGTGTGTGTTTGTCAACAGGAAGTCCGTTCACAGTGCGGGTGACAGGGGAGGGTCGTATCCGGGAGAGCATCACCCGACGACAGAAGGCGGCGTCTGTTGCCAGTGTGGGGAGTGTGTGTGACCTCAGTCTGAAGATACCAGGTATATATATATACACACACACACACACACTTTCTTACATTGCTAATCTGATGGCTCGTCTGATTGGCTGTCCTATCTATATCTATTACCTGCAAATGTCTTGAACAGTAATAGCATTGTGTGTTTGGTTCATAAGTCAATGATATAACCCTTTAGGTAAAAGCGAGCAGGTCCTGAACTCGTTAAGCCTCAACGTGGCACAGACCGTCAGTGTTCTGTCAGGCTGAACGTTCAGAACGAAGACAACATTCAGACTGAAAACATCCTGCGTCGTCAGAGCTGCTCCTCCTCCTTTTCTAAAACGGTTTTCTGGCTGAAGCTCTGACATTTCTGTGGTTTCTGCCTGTTGTTTCTTACTGCTGCTCTGTATTGACTGTAGTCTGTCAGCTTTGTCTTTTGTCCTTTCTTAATGTCGTCTTTTGCTGTCTTTCTTTCCCTCTTCTTCTATCTTTCCCTTTGTCTCACCCCGCTATCTATATTTTCACATTTCTGCCTTTCCTGTATTCTTTTACCTTTCTTGCCTTTTTTCTTTCTCGTTTTTTTCTGCTTTTCTGCCTTCCTTTTCCTTTCTTAATCTTTCTTTCTGCCTTACTTATTGTCTGTCTTCTTTCTTTTCTAATCCACTTTCTCTTTCTCATCATGTCTCCCTCTTTTCCTTCTCACCTCCTCATTTTCTCATCCTTTACCTTCTGTCCCTGTCTCCAATTGTTTCTCTCTTTCTCCTCCCCCTTGTTGTCATCCTCCTCCTCCTCCTCTAGTGAGCTGGTTCCTCCTGGTCTTGTCTCGACAGCTCCTCTCTCACTCCTCCTCCCGCTCCTACTGCTCCCTGTGGTGGTCTGGAAGATGCAGCGGTCGTGGGACTCGTTCCTCTGCCATTGCCCAGAATCAGAGCCTCTCCCCTGGGCGTGTCCGCCTCATCTCCGGCCTCTCTGGTCTGGTGCTGGCGGGGGGGGCAAGGGCGGCAAGGGGTGTTTGGTTCGTTGATGCCCGCTGCTCGGTGGGCGATACCAGGGTGGAGGGTGCGTTGTAGAGCCCTAGGGGGAAAAAATGCTGGGGTTGGCAGCACAAGGTTTGCAATATAACATGCTTTATTAAGTTGCCGCTGTGTGTGTGTGTGTGTGTGTGAGAGAAAGAGGATCCACTTATCGGTTTCTGGCTTTATTTTGTTTTCGTTTTAGGGCTGGGTGATACCATTACTATATCACAATAACCAGAAGACTTTTCTCCAATATCAGCATACACAGATGGGTGACAAATTACAGTGAAAACCATCATAAAGTATGTTAAGTTGTTGTTCCACCATGAACCTCCCGAACAGTAATACAATAATAAGCACCATACTTGGAGACTCACAATGTCTTGCACATGCAATTTACGTATGTATTATGTCTTATGATAGAGGAAGTGAAGACCAATTTCCACACTGTGGACAAAAAGACTGTATTATTAAAATTCACTAAAGAAACTAAAATAGCAGATATACACTGACAATTTCAATGTACTTTTGTCAAGTTTTCTTTTGGATCAGCAGACTGCAATTTAAATTTTTGCACTGGAGAAAAAATAACTAAAAAGTAACAAGTTTTTCTAAAGGTGTCCACTTTTTTGTCAATTATGTGATTAACTGGAAAATCAGAACCTACCCACTCATGATCATTTTCTTCCTCTCCTGTTCTTTCCCTCTTTTCTTCTTCCACCTGATCCTGTTTCTCTCCTTATTTCTCTCGTCCTTGTAGTCTCCCCCCCAAATAATGCATTTCAACTTCATTGGCATGTTTTAATAAAAATAAATAAAACATGCTAAGGAATATACATTAGGAGTTACTGGATAAGGTTAATAATAAACCAGTTAAGTCAACAAATACACAAAGAAGTAAGAAAACTCTCTTTGCAGCGATCGACATGAAGGACGTCACTGCTGAGGTCACTTCCCCCTCTGGAGCCAGGCAGCCTGCCGAGCTGGTCGCCGTGGGTAACGACACCTACTGTGTGCGCTTCGTGCCCACAGAGATGGGTGTGCACAGCGTGAGTGTGAAGTACAGGGGTATGCATGTGCCGGGTAGCCCCTTCCAATTCACTGTGGGACCGCTGGGAGAGGGCGGGGCCGCCAAGGTGAGAGCAGGAGGTCCGGGACTGGAGGGAGCACAGGCAGGAGAGCCAGGTACACACACACACTTTATCCTTACAGGGACTTTACATTGACACTACATCAGACATTTGCCCAACTGATATTAAATCTTGTTTTGAGTATTGATACTAGCAACACAAGGCTTGATGCCAAAAAATTGGATCCATCCTCTTTAATCCCATTTTGGACACACGAACACTCTTCTTAGTGCTGCTATTTTGTGAATGCAGCGATCATCTTCTTGTTTCAGAGAATTCACACAACAAACATTTGCCATAAAGCATTAAATGCTTAACGTTTGGCAAATCACTCAGTGGTAATGTATTCAGAAATAGCCAATTAATGATGATCTTGCTTCATAAATCAAAACACATGGCTCTGTCCTACATGATATTACATTAGCTGCTTTTAAAATATTGTTGTCACTTCATATAGGATCACAACCTAGTATTGCCAGTTTGTGGTATCGTCCCACCCCTACTGCACAGCAGCAGAGAAGGCCTGGACTAATCTGTAAGAAAGAGGTCTGTGTATTGTGGATTTACAGTTTTCTTATATCCTCTCTCTCACCAGCTGACTTCAGTATCTGGACGAGGGAGGCGGGGGCCGGCGGTCTGTCCATCGCCATGGAGGGACCCAGCAGGGCGGAGATCTCGTTCGACGACCGCAAAGACGGATCCTGCGGTGTCTCTTACATCGCTCAGGAGCCTGGTACAGAAAACGCACACAGTTAACCGTGATGATTGTTCATTGATGTATCTCTTTGACCCTGAGTTACATTCTTGCCTCCTCCTCTCCAGGTGATTATGAGATTTCGGTGAAGTTTAACGACCAGCACATACCTGACAGCCCCTACCTTGTTCCTGTTGTTGCTCCAGCGAACGATGCTCGCCGCCTCACTGTTACCGGCCTTCAGGTGAGGCATGAGGAGACACCTCCACACCCAGCCTGCCCTGCCTTGCTAAAGGGCTCTGGGGCACAGTTGCATAAAAATGTGTTGTTAGGAGCAAAGACAAATATTTCTCCCATACAGAGAAGATGAACTGGGTGTGATGGTTCGACTGGTTTGGGCTTTTGATCAAACACAGATTACGATTATCTATCGGGATCATATTTCTGGCGAGTAATAGCACTAACAAGTTTCTAAATACTGCTACTTAAAACAATACTATACTGAAATCTATTTTAAAAACCCAACTCGTTGATTATAGTGTCCAAATCCCACTTGTAATGTTTTAAAACTCAACACAGTTCATAGCTGAGTCAGTGAGCTGGGAGTAAGTGTATTTTAAAGAGTTGTAATGTGAATAAATGAGTCTAAACATGTTTTTAGAGCCCTTTCCACTGCAACAAGAAGAAAGTACTTTTGGAGGCTCTCAACGCTTGGATTTGTTTTTCATTTAAAATAGAAAAAAAACCTTTTAAGGCTTGCTAAGCACCAGCCTTAAACAGCCCATATCAGTCGAACCCTCGCAGCTGAACAGATGGTCAGGATAAACTATTTAAATTTTCTTTATGCAACTGGCCTCATGGATGTGACCACAGCCAAGCAAACACGCAGTTTCTGTGAAGTTGACACTTTGGCCACAGAAAGGTGCTAAAGGAATCATCATTGAGAGTCAAAAATGGAAATGGATCATTAACATTAAGGATGAACTAGGGCTCTAACTAACAATTATTTTCATTATCCAGTAAGTGATTATACCATTTTTAATATATAATGTCAGTGAAAAATGCCAATTGTAATTAACCAAAGTTATGTCTTCAAATGTCGTTTTGTCCGACCAACCAAAAACTCAAAGAATTTTCAGTCACGGAGAAGATTAAAAACAGCAGCAAATCCTCACATTTGAGAAGCTGGAACCAAAGAGTGACCATCATTTTTGCTTGATAACTAAACAATTTATCAATTTTTATAGTTGTTAAAATCGTGTCAGTCGACCAACTAATTGTTTTGGACACTATGATGTTTCTGTTAGCGTCACCCTAAGGACAAAATGTCAACTTCAAAACAAAATATCTCATCATCAAATAGACACATTTCTTTGACATTTACTGAACACACTCAACTGATGAGATTTAGGTACTTCTCATGAAATCTTGTTGTGATGGTGGTACAAGAGGAAAGGTCAGAAGGTGACCAAAAACATTAGGATTTATCCAAATATTCCTTTTAAATTTGGTCAGGAAATCTTCAGTTTTGCCTGGCTCTGGTCATCCCTTTTCTGTCTGGTGTGGAACTGCTGGTGTTTCTCTTGTGTTTCATTTAAAGGCTTTTAACAGCACCATCATCTTCATCAGCATCATCCTGGTTGCCTAGCTACAGCAGACGGAGGCAGGCCACAGCGGACCTCCTGCTGTCCTTTTAGGGACTGTGGTTTGTTTGTCTGTAGCTGTAGAAGAAAATCTGCTCTGTTCAGTCTGCAACGCTCTCACGTGTTAGTTAAATCTGGGTCTTATAGTACAGTCAACAGATAAAGTGCTGCTCCCTTAATGACAATAATGCATTAGTGTTGGAAGATATGAGAGGGATTTTGCCAAATTACATATCCCTTCTAATATCTCTGGTTGTATTTAGCCACTGTGGGCAATGTTTGCAAATCGGTGAGCAGAACTGCTTTATGGCTGGATTTACACGATTTTCTTCATCAATGTGATGAAGTACCTTGATTTGTCCAATATTTAATTCAGCCTATTAACCAAAAACAGACATCATCAAGTTGTTTTTTTATATTTATTTATATATATAAACTTTGCCAATTTCAGAACATTTTATTTAGTAAAACACTGCACTTTACACTATTATACATTTGTAATAGAACTTTGAGAAATATAATGATTTGTACAAAACACCTTTTCATTTTACAAAAGAAGCCAAAGTACAGTATAGAAAAAGTACTGTTTTGGTGTGGGCGCTGGTATTGAAAGATTTCAAACTGTCATAGATGTCTCCATCCATTCTGTCCACCCCGATAATGCTTTTATGAAATGTAACAATGTCCCACTCAGTACATATTTTAGTGGCAATTCTTCCACCTTATCAAAAATTTTTGTATGAATGGCCGGCAATATCATTTCCAGATTTTTAATTTTTTTTTTTTTACTCCAAAATGTTGTAAACCATGTCAGAATTACTGAGTACTTAAAGACTGTACTATAACACTGTAAGATTGTAGTGCAGTGTCAATGGGACTAACTCTGCTTTTTAACACTGTGGCTGTCTGCCTCTGTCTGCTAGAGCTGCACCAACAGGAGCTCAGGTAAGACTAGAAGACAGTCAATAAAAGACATGGAGAGAAATAATAGAATAGAAACTGTGAACATGAACAGAGTATTTTGTTTGTAGCACTTCACTCTACAACTTAAAAGCGAGTGTATTTGTATATGTGTGTGTTTTGATGTGTTACTTTATTTTCTTCCCTGTTGTTGAACTGTCCATCCATGTGCACTGACTCTGTGTGTGTCCGACCTCGGTAGGAATCTGGTCTGAAGGTGAATCACCCAGCATCCTTTGCGGTGCGTCTAAACGGAGCACAGGGCAAGATGGCGGCTAAAGTCCACAGCCCCTCTGGAGCTCTGGAGGAGTGTGTCGTCACCGAGCTGGAAAGAGGTCTGTGTGTTTTAGAGTTAGAAGTGTTTTCAAGGCAATGTTTGGCAACTTTAAGAGGCCTGAAGAAGCCAGACAGTCGCTACCTAAAGTCCTCTTGCTCTTCACAAACACGGCAAAATCTTTAATATTGGGACTGCTGGTAACCAAATCCCTCTGTCCTGTCCTCCAGACAAGTACGCTGTCCGGTTCATCCCCAGGGAGAATGGTGTCCACTCCATCGATGTCAAGTTCAATGGCTCTCACATCCCAGGAAGTCCTTTCCAGGTCCGAGTCGGGGAACCAGGACAGACCGGAGAGCCCGGTCTGGTCTCAGCGTATGGAGCTGGACTGGAGAGAGGCACGACAGGTGGGTCAGCAAAACAAAATAAGAATACTATTACTAAAGATAAAATTATAAAGTTTTGTATGTTTAACAAAAGGACCACAAAACTGTGACAACCACTGCAAGATGTAAAACAAAGTGTTATTTATTTATTTTTCTTAAATCTGGCAGGTACCCAGTCAGAGTTCATCATTAACAACACTAAAGCGGGCCCCGGGGCCTTGGCCGTGACCATCGAGGGTCCGTCCAAGGTAAAGATGGACTGCCAGGAGGTTCCAGAGGGCTACAAGGTGCAGTACACTCCCATGGCACCTGGAAACTACCTGGTCAGCATCAAATATGGAGGACCAAACCACATCACTGGCAGTCCCTTCAAGGCCAAAGTCACAGGTAAATTGGTGAACGTCACTCTGCTGAACTTACCTGTACTGTGCCACCACAACTACATACTTATACTAGAAACCAGGTGTTAGCAATGTATGTATGTAAAATCCATGGCTCTGTTTAGTCGTTTGGTGTAATATTCTTTCTGTGGATAACAGCTTAATCATATAAGAAGTGTTGTCACACTAGCTCCAGGGCAGTTAAATATCTATATAAGCATCAACAGTAAATTGAGTGACTTTTCTTTTTCTCAAATGTAAAAAATATATTTGCCATTCAGTATAGTGACAAAATAATCTAAACTCAAAGATCAACTTAATAGTGTGGACTAATTTTCTAGTTTTTGCATAGCAACTTCTTTTCACTATTGTTTGCACTCCTGCTTTAATGAGCATTTTTTAAAGCTACCACAATAAGGTTGATTTTTAAAAATGATTATACCTGATTTTCCCCCTTCTGTTAGGTCCTCGGCTGGTAAATGTGACCAACGCCAGCGAGACGTCGACCCTGACGGTGGATCCGGCAGTAAGGGCATCCAGCAGCAGCTTCACGCAGAGTGCCATGCCCAGACTGGCCGACTCTGACGCCAGCAAGGTGCTGAGCCGCGGCGCCGGCCTCAGCAAGGCCTTTGTGGGCCAGAAGAGCAGCTTCTTCGTTGACTGCAGCAAGGCCGGTAAGGAAGACTCCACCCACAACATGATCTCACTCTTGACCTGTGATGACAGTGTACATGAACTACTCATAACGTGCTTTCTGTTAGGAGGGAAAGATTTGTGTTCAGGTAACAAATAGAGTCCAGTAGGGCAGCAATAAGATTGATCACACAGGTTGCAAACAGCTCCACAATTTAACACAGTTGTTTTAATTATCTGGGAACAAAATTCATTTATCCCTGTGCAACTTCCTGTGTGTTCAGCTAAGGCAAGGAGATGCATGCACAAGCAATGCTACGGTGCAAAAGCTAAGTGACATTTACAATGGGCATTTTGGAGTCATAAACACCACGGTATCTGTTTTATCTTCCAAATAAGAAGGTTTGATTTTTATCCACACTGGCTATGTCGTTGTGGGGATGAGAGTATTGGCCTGTTGATCCAACACTTCCAAAGGTCTAGAGTGAAATATCTTTGTGGGATTGCCATGAAATTTGCTACTGACATAAATGGTCCCCAGAGGATAAATCCTAATGACTTTGAGGTTAATGCTAACATTGCATGCTGACAAACTAAGATGCTAAACACTATTACACGAAACATTATTGGCATGTTAGCATGCTAAAATGCAACATTTTTCAATGCATCTTACCCTTTTATTAATTGAAATAAATAAGGAGTCCTTGGGCATTGTCCTACAATGATCACTGTACAGAGGCATCATTTATAGAATCTAAGAATAGCAACTCCATTTTTCATCTACCCAACAGTTTTAGAGCCTCACGTGTAACTGTAGACTTGGTTAAATATGGTTAAACCTGGGACTTGTTTACATCCTGTCTCATCTTCTTGATTTTGTTGCTATTCTAATGGATTCAGTTGTAAAGCTGTCTAGTGATGTCTCTGTGTGGAATTTTCCTTTAACACTTAACAACACTGATGTTCGGATATTTTACTTACTTGTTATCTTCCCCTCCTCTTCCCAGGTAAGAACATGCTTCTGGTGGGCGTGCACGGTCCTCAGGTCCCCTGTGAGGAAGTTCTGGTCAAACACTTGGGCAACCTGCAGTACAATGTAAGCTACCTGCTGAAGGAGCGGGGCAACTACATCCTGGTGGTCAAGTGGGGCGACGACCACATCCCAGGCTCCCCCTTCCACGTCACCGTCCCATGATGCACCAAGAAACCCGCTGTCACTCTTCCTGCACCATTTTGCATCCCTGTTTGAGTGGACACGTTAATTGCACTGCAAATAACAGTCCAATGAACAAGTTGCTTAACAAAGCTTATGTGTGCTAATTTTGTTTTCAGATGTGTTCAGTACAAATCAGATGTTTCACGGATTTTCTGCCCTGACACAATTGATTTAAATGTTTTTCAAACCGCCTTTCAATAAGAGAAAAAAGTGTCCAATTTTTAAAACTAATTTGGTAAATATTATAATCTGGCCTAAAGCTGGGGCTGTGAATAAAATAGAGATCTCATCTGTTGATTCTTGCTGCCCTGAAATGATCAATTGACACATTTTGCACTTGACCATAGTTTTTATACTAGATTGGTAAATTAAAGATCGCTGGTTTTACACAAGAAGACAGTTGGTGAGAATGTCCCGACACCACAGCTTGGTGTCTCTTCACATTTCCAAAATGTTAAAACTAGATTTGGAAAAGGTCTGGATCGAGACGAGTGGAGCCACACTTTTCAATGCTTACATTTGGAAACATAACTGGAATTACACAGCACTTTGCTTCAGGTTACAGTGCCAGGAACAAAATGAAAATGACAGACACTGATTGATTATGAACCAGGAAGCCAAATGACCAGAATCCTTTTGAAACCTTCGATTTTCTTCGGTCGGTCAGGTGCCACAGGGAACCAGCCAATAATAACCAAATCTGTGCAGAACTTCAACAAAATTACGAAGTGCTGTGAACAAAACAAATGATTTAACATCTCAATTTAAAGAAGAAAACTGGAATTATCTGTCTGGTTTATTGTCAGTATGATGTTTCTTTTAAGTGTGGACCGTTTCGACTCGCTCCGACAGGAAGTGTCAAACTGGACACGACTACTGATGTTTATTGTTGATTTCTTGCTCTTGAACTTTAGCTCAGAATCCCTTGAGTACATAATGTTGCCATAACAAATCAATGAAGCTGCCTTCACACTACTGGTTCCTGCACTGTACAACAGACTACTTAATTATGTGCTGGAGTTTTGGGTTCATTGTGTTGTTCCTTCAGCTGCATTTTCACATGAACAGATCTGACTTTTACCTTTGTGGCTCAGTTCTGATCTGCTTCACATCTGCCTGAACAGAGTAGAAATCACAGGGATGCTGGATAACCAGATTCATATTGATATTAATCAAAGTCGGTCTATCATCTTCAGTATTTCTCTACCAGCCATACTCGTTGCAGTGAAAGTACAATCAAAACACACTGTCAATCACTGAAAAAAATCCAATCTGAGCTGGAAAGTTAGAGGTCAGACTTCTGGTTTGTGTGTAAATCCTGTAGAAATCTGGATGAATCTGTCTTTGTCTAAATGTTGTTGCTTTTGATACTCAAAGGATGAGAGGATTTTTGTATGGGGAAAAAGAACTTCTCATTTTGTATTAGGGAATGGGTGTTTTAATGTGAAACTAAACCCTGAGATTATGTACATTTGATAATTAAAATCAGCTGGAATCAAGATTTCCTGGATTTAATTTCTTCTCTTCAGCAAAGCTTTTACATCCAGTTTCATTCAGGGACTACAGGAGGTTGGAAGTAGAAGTTCAATTGTTGTGCTGAAACCTTACATTACAAATTTTACTTTCATTTTAGTAAGACTCTTCCAGCAGAACATATTTCTTAAAATACCCCCCAAAGAGGGTTGCCACAGGGGAACTAATCAGATGTATAAACGATGCATACTCACAAAAAACACAGACGTCATTGTCAATATTAAAACATTAACCCTTAGGGTTGTTTTAGTGATTTTTTTTTTTTTTTTCTGTCTACACAGCGATCTGTAAAAAGCTTAATTTTGAATTATTACTTGTGCCCAATTGTAATTCTTATTTACATTGGAGGTGTACTTTTATTTACATTCTTTTCATTTTATCCTTTTATTGTGAAGCATCTTGTAAAGTGTGGTTCAACATGAGCACGATAGTCATTAACTTTCTTGGTGTTTGATGATGACGATTTACAGTATACATGATGAATCGCCATAGTCAAGTTCAAAATATTCATTCACACACAGGTGGAGCAGACAGAAGTACTGAAATGCAAACACACGACTGAAGACGTGTTTACATCAAGTGTCAAACTGTACATACTACTGAGAGGAGACAAACGCTGAAATGAAAACCACAACTTTAACTTAGAGAGAACAGTAACGGGCGAATACCATATTACAAAAAGACACATCGACCTGCAGCTCCATACGCTGAACTTAAATTTTACTAGACTCGTGACTCAAAGTGAAAGTACGTTTCAGGGACACAACAAACCCCCAGGCAGAAAGCACAATCGGAGAAAAATAGCTTTTTGAGTTTCGTCATGACACTGTTGCCTTGTGCTTACACAGTGAATGTTAGATACAAAAAAATTATATATGCTGGATCATAACGCAATAGTTGATAATTGCTTTTGTTTTTGGGTGCAGGACAATTTGCCAAATCTGCTGAAATAGGAAAACAAGATAAAGACAACACTCTTTGATGTGCCTCAAGTGTCTGCAACTTCTTCAAAATAAAAGCTCCTTTACAATAAAAACCTGAAACATACTTAAACATTATTAAAGTGGAAGTAATCCTAAAAAAGTAAAAACCTGGCAAGAGTCAGAAAAAGCAGTTACCACAAGAGACCTCATGTCAAATCCCAGGACTTCCCAGGTCGGATTGGCTTTATAACCCAACAAGGACCACTTCAACTGCCTGATGCCTCACAAGTTGCCACAATATACTGACATACATATTGTAAGCAGTAATGTTAATGACTTTCCTCAACAGCATTACGGCCGAACATGGAAAAGTCAACAAGTGGTTTTCTCTTCAACACAGGTGGTTCTGTAAAAAAAAAAGTCCCCACATCAAACACAATGTGTTACACAACTTGTAGAATGAAATTATACGACTCCTTTTGTAAAATCCCCTGAATTTCCTCAGTCTGAAATCACATACTGTAGCTCAAACTTTCTTATTTGGAAGGCCAAAGTGATTTGAAATGTTTTAGCCAATTAAAGGTCCAGTATGTAACATTTAGGAGGAGCTATTGGCAGAAATGGAATATAATACTTATAAGTATGTTTTATTAGTGTATAATCACCTAAAAATAAGAATCGTTGTGTTTTCATTACCTTAGAATAAGCCATTTCTATCTTCCAAGGAGGTTGCACAACCATGTTTATACAGTAGCCCTGAACGAACAAACCAAACACTGGCTCTAGATAGGGCCATTCACATTTTTCACGGCCACCGTAGTTTCTCCTACACGCTTAGAAGCGGAGGGTAAGGCGAGCAGTAATCAAAGGGTTGCAAACTGCAATTTTAACACTAGATGCCACTAAATCCTACATACTGGGCCTTAACTACAAATGACATATTTATGACTGTAAACAATTTACTAGAGCACAACATACATTTGTAAAATGATTCCTTCATTCCAGGCAGCTATAGGTTTCAGTTCAGTTCACTATAAATTTTACTTAACAGGGCTTGAAAGTTGCTGCAGATGATGATTCCTTGACAGGGAACATTTAGCAAACCTTTTGTTAAAGTTACATTATCAGTAAATGGTAATGCAGTTTTAGCATAGTTTGTTTCGAAAACACACCATGGTGTTGCATTTAGGGTGATCTGACATTTAAAATGAAGAGAAGTTAAGAAAAATTAAGCAAACAATACAAACAGTAAGCAAAGATGGACATTTCAAGAACAGAGGCAGCAGCTAACATGGGGAAAAAGCTAGATGAAGAAGCTATAGAGTCTCTCTACTATTACAAAAGACTGTAGTAGTAGTGTGTAGTTAAGAAGTAAAGGAATCACAAGAAATATAACAAGATAAATTAGGTAGGAATGTCCTGATCAAGATTTCTTTGGGCCCTGATCCTAGTCCAAGTCCTTTAATATTGGGTATCTGCCGATACAGAGTCCTATCCGATACTGATTTAGGCCTACCTAGATGTTGATTAAATATGTATCTGACACATTGAAATAACAGCTGTAGGCTTCTAAATTTGGCAAACCTTATGTTTTACAAGCAACTTGATCAAAATACCAAAGGTATCAAACTATTACGTCGATAAGATTAAATTATTGATATGATATAAATTAAAGTTTAATTGTAACTCTTTAAATTGATCACTCTTTTGGAGTTGGTGGAACTATAGAAACACTCACATTTTGTCCACCTCATTTACATACATGAGGGGGGCCAAATATTCGAAACACCTTTCAATATAATGCACTCCAGTACAACACCACCACGCACTATGACCTCAATAATAAACATATAGTAGAATTCTCACCTTTCTAATAGTGTCAACAAAAACTGAAAATGTCTGAGCTTCATAAAAGTAGAATTCATGCCAGAGCTGTTGTATTGACTTGCATTAGATTGTACAGGTGTACCTAATAAAGTGGCCAGTAAGTCTATATGTCTCTGATCATCTGTCTGTTGGATGTCTGCTAAGTCTCCTATTAGAGTTTATTTCCCACGATTCTCTGTATTCAGATTGGAAACAACAACAGCTAAACTGTGTTCATCAGTCAGTATCTCTATATGTCTCTGATCATCTGTCTGTTGGATTTCTCATTTGTTACTGAAATCAGTAACAGTGGTTGCCTGGTTGCTGATTGGCCCACTGGACCCGCCATTGGTCTACTTCACCCAGTGAAAAATGTCAGAGAAACATTTTGAAACTAAACAAACCCCTGATCTGACAAAGCTCCACCCGTTCTGTGACTCACCCAAACAAGTCAGTATACAGAGACCGTTGTTCTTCTTCTGAGAGGACGCACTGATGAACACTGAGACAGACAATAAGATTCACCTTCACACTAAAACAACGGACTTACATGAAAAGAGGAAACTTACAGGAAGAAACTGGGATATTGAAAGACTGATACTTGGACCTGATGCAGACAAACTGAATTTCAACATTAGTGGAGCCACAACTCAAAGTTAAAGTAAGTTTCAGGGAACTTTCAGAGGAGGGAAAGGAGCCAGAACTATCTCACTGTGCTTTATGTCTGGGATTTTTCAGCTTCACTAAGAGAGAAAATGGCTTACCGAGCAGAGGAGGATCTCTCCTGTTCTGTCTGCTATGACATCTTTAAAGATCCTGTTGTCCTGTCATGTTGCCACAGCTTCTGTAAAGCCTGTTTGCAGAGATGGTGGAGAACGAAGCAAACACGTGAGTGTCCAATTTGTGAGCAAATATCTTCACAAAGTGAACCACCTGTTAGTCTGGTGTTAAAGAACCTGTGTGAGGCCTTCTTACTGGAGAGAGATCAGAGAGCTTCAGCAGGGTCTGAGGCTCTCTGCAGTCTGCACTCTGAGAGACTCAAACTCTTCTGTCTGGACCATCAGCAGCCAGTGTGTCTCGTCTGTCGAGATTCAAAAACACATAAAAAGCACAGATTCAGACCCATCGATGAAGCTGCACCGGATCACAGAGAGGAGCTCCAGAACTCCCTGAAGTTCTTACAAAAAAAACAGAAACTCTTTAAAAAAATTAAAGCAAACTGTGATCAAACAGCAGAATACATTAAGGTCCAGGCCAGAAACACAGAGAGGGAGATTATAAAGCGGTTTAAGGAGCTACATCGGTTTCTACAAGAGGAAGAGGAGGCCAGGATCACTGCTCTGAGGGAGGAAGAGGACCAAAAGAGGCAGATGATGAGGGAGAAGATTGAGGCTCTAAGGAGTGTGATAGCAGATCTTTCGGACACAATCAGAGCCACAGAGGAGCAGCTGAAAGCTAAAGACGTCTCACTGAAAAAAAAAATTATAAATAAAATCGAATTCCTGCAGAACTACAAGGCTGCAGTGGAAAGAATCCAGCAGCGCCCCCTGCTGGATGATCCAGCGCTGGTCTCAGGAGCTCTGATAGACGAGGCCAAACACCTGGGCAACCTGACCTTCAACATCTGGAACAAGATGAATGAGATGGTCTCCTACACTCCTGTGATTCTGGATCCAAACTCTGCTCATCCACACCTCACCCTGTCTGCAGATCTGACCAGTGTGAGATGTGGACAGAGAGAGAAGCTTCCTGATGATCTAGAAAGGTTTGACTGCTGTCACTCTGTCCTGGGCTCTGAGGGCTTTGACTCAGGGACTCACAGCTGGGATATTGAGGTTGGAGACAGTACAGACTGGACAGTGGGTGTGGCAGCAGATTATGTCCAGAGGAAGGGAGAGTTGATATCTGGATTATGGCTAGAGTTCTGTAAAGGTGAATATTCAGTAAGCTCACTACCAGAATTATCAACCACTCTTATTTTGGAGAAGAAGCTCAAGAGGATCAGAGTTCATCTGGACTGGAACAGAGGAAAACTGTCATTCTCTGATCCTGATACCAACACACACATACACACCTTCACACACACTTTCACTGAGAAGATGTTTCCATACTTTCAAACTTGTAATCAACTGCCACTGAAGATATTACCAGTTAAGTCTCAGAAGATATTTGCATCTAAGTCTCTGTAAACAGTGTAACAGGTATGAATAGAGGTGGCTAGTTTGAAGATGATTCAGGTGGTGACTACACAAAGTACATAATTGTCTATCGTCTATCTATATTATCTACCTTATCTATCTAGACACAGAAAATGTCAGCTTCTGAAGCTACGAGAAAAACATGTTTTAAAACTCTCGTAGTGTCTGGGACACGATAAGAAGTAGACACGTCTCTGAACTGCGAGGAACCATCGAGACAAACACGAGCACCGAGTCTGTGACAACTTGAGGGTTTCTGTCTCTAAGAAATTTGTCTGGGACAGGCAAGTCTGGTAGTCTGCACTAGATCTCAGTGGCCATGTGTTTAAACAACAAATGATCCCAAAGCTCTGATGTTAGTGTTTCTTTATTTTCTTTATTTTTTAGATTTAAATATGAGATTTTTTTGTATTTCTTATATAATCTGAATATTTGTATATAGTTAATATTTTTGTAGTCATTTCATGGTTTTAGCAACTGTTTAACCTTGTGTATCATCTGTGTACAAATGTGCCTTTTGATCATTGGTACAACTCACACAAAACAATGTTGTAGTTGATGTTCTGTGTTGTAGGCTAATAATATATGAAATATTGTATATTAATAATGATAATACATTTGAGTTTTATGCTCTAAGTATTATTTATAGTAGTTCAATTTGACCAGTGTAAACAGTGTTCATATTAATAATCTCTGGAGAAAAGATTATATGTACATTTTTTTGTGAGTCTTTCATCAGATATCAAGTTTAGTTTTGCTGTAAAAAGTAATGGGTTTATGGATAACTGTATCTTGGGTTATGATTGGTGTATTTTACATTTTGTACATTTTATAATCATATAATCAGTATGCCTCATACATGAGGGGGGCCAAATATTCAAAACACCTTTCAATTTAATGCACTCCAGTACAACACCACCACGCACTACAACCTCAATAATAAAATTAATAGAATTATCACCTTTCTAACAGTGTAAAAAAAAATTATGAGCTTCGTAAAAGTAGAATTCATGCCAGAGCTGTTGTATTGACTTGCATCAGATTGTACAGGTGTACCTAATAAAGCGCCTAGTAAGTGTAGATAAACCTTTTAATCATACAAATACTGTTTGGAGGCCTAATCTGATGAAATGTTATCTCAGGCTCTTTAACCCAGCAATGTCTGCTATGTCTCCTATTAGAGTTTATTTCCCACGATTCTCTGTATTCAGATTGGAAACAACAACAGCTAAACTGTGTTCATCAGTCAGTATCTCTATATGTCTCTGATCATCTGTCTGTTGGATTTCTCATTTGTTACTGAAATCAGTAACAGTGGCTGCCTGGTTGCTGATTGGCCCACTGGACCCGCCATTAGTCTACTTCACCCAGTGAAAAATGTCAGAGAAACATTTTGAAACTAAACAAACCCCTGATCTGACAAAGCTCCACCCGTTCTCTGACTCACCCAAACAAGTCAGTAAACAGAGACCGTTATTCTTCTTCTGAGAGGACGCACTGATGAACACTGAGAGACTCAGTGCTTTATGTCTGGGATTTTTCAGAAAATTGCTTACCGATCAGAAAAAGACCTCTCCTGTTCTGTCTGCTATGACATCTTTAAAGATCTTGTTGTTCTGTCATGTTGCCAGAGTTTCTGTAAAGACTGTCTGCAAAGATGGTGGTCGGAGAAGCAAACACGTGAATGTCCAGTTTGTGAGCAAATATCTTCACAAAGGATGATGATGGTGATTACTACACAAATTACATGACTATTTAGGAATGCAAATTTCAAGGGTCTTCCTTAATTGATTATTCAACGTGTTAACAATCGATAGTCTGTTAACAAATAATAACAGCTTCTTAAACTACTAGCTTGGCCCATAATTGCCACAAAATCCATTTAAATTGTGTATTTGAGCAATAAAAAAAAACATAATTGAAATTATAATAACAAAATAATGTAATCTTCATGTAAAATTGCAGTGCTCTGACTTTTGTCATTATTCACTGAATCGCCAGACAAGATTAAAATAGTACATACAGCAAATAATGCTGCACAACAGGCTTCATGGAGGACATGAATTAGATGAGACTACACAGATAAGCATGAAATGTAGATTCTAACCCCAATTTCTGCAATCAATAAAAAGGGCTGTTATTGGGGATGGGATGGTGAAGAAGGTATTCAAAAAGTAAAAGGTTTCCCCAATTCAGTTGTTTTTTTTGTCCAATTTGACCCGCTTTAGTTTAGTGTTCAAATACAGCATACTATATATAATTGTCATAGGAAGTCGGTAATCTGAGGTCGAGTTTAGTCAGTGAGAACAGACGGGTTGAGGTTGAGTCATATTTGAGTTCTTCACATTTTGAAATTCACTGTCTTTAATTATTTCATTAATATATTTTGTATTTATGTAATTGATAGGTATCTCACATTTTTTGTGAAACAGAGCAGATAGTGCTTTAACCTATGTGTGATGAACTGTACATTTACAGGCTGTCTATGCTAACTGTATTACCTAGAAATGCATTTTGCTGTTTCTACAACAAAATAAATTTATTTTCATTAGATTTGTTTTTGTGTAATTTGTGCCGCACATTGCATTACTACCTAAAAGTATGCCATGCACTCTTATAGACCCCAGGGTATATTCCCCCAACATATTACACAACATATTACATATTAAATTAAGTTAAATTTGTTGTGGCTTTGTCTGAAATATGGAAAAACCTATTTGGGAAAATTACGCTATGGTTGGACCAAATTGTTAATCTTGTGTTCTGCTTAAGAGGGATCAAACTGGTCTAAAAAGTAGAGCCTGACCAAATTATCAACCGATATTGTCCAATCTCAGACATATCGGCATATATGTTATCCGATATGTGGCGATATAAAACTGTTTTCTTTTCAGTATATTAGACAGAAAGAAAGGCCTGTGTTAATATTTGTGTCATAAAGTTTATCAAGCAGAATGCGTTATTACTACAGTGGTACCGGTGTCACATGCGGAAGAAGGCACAGCTCTCTAAAACTGACATCATACCAGTCAAATACAGCTGGTGTCATGAAATGCAAAATATGTAAAATATGACGTTATGTGGAGTCAAAGACATGTTGATGTACCTGTTTCTAGTTTACCTTAACACAACTCATCCTGCACAAGAATCTTTACTACAGCCTCTGCCACTGTCTGATCAACAGCTGAAATTTAACTTCATACATGTTGCATCATGTGCCACCTGCACACCTCCACCAACACAGCCACTTTGAAATGAAAGTGTTGGTCTGACAAAACCCCACCCACCAATTCACCTGAAACAGACCAGGAAACAAAGTCTGTTATTCTTACTCTCACAGATAAAAACACAGAAACAGATAAGTTTCACCCCCAGACTAAACCGACAACTTCCACTGAAAGACGGCAGATACAGGTGGGACTACTGGAATATCTTCTGCGCCACATCTGACTGACTGAGCTGACTGGTGTGTTTTCAACTTCTTCTAGAGAGAAAATGGCTGCCCGGTCAGAGGAGGCTCTCTCCTGTCCTGTCTACCAAAATTACTTATTTAGAGATCCTGTTGTCCTGTCATGCAGCCACGAAGAGGAGCTCCAGAAAACCCTGACGATTTTACAAGAGCAACGGAAACTCTTTGAACAAGTTAAAGGAAACTGTGATCAAATAGCAGAACACATTAAGGTCCAGGCCCGAAACACAGAGAGGCAGATTAAGGAGCAGTTTAAGAAGCTTCACCAGTTTCTACAAGAGGAAGAGGAGGCCAGGATCGCTGCTCTGAGGGAGGAAGAGGAGCAGAAGAGTCAGATGATGAAGGAGAAGACTGAGGCTCTGAACAGTGAGATAGCAGCTCTTTCAGACACAATCAGAGCCACAGAGGAGCAGCTGAGAGCTGAAGACGTCTCATTCCTGCAGAACTACAAGGCTGCAGTGGAAAGAGTCCAGCGGCGCCTCCTGCTGGATGATCCAGTGCTGGTCTCAGGAGCTCTGATAGATGTGGCCCAACACCTGGGCAACCTGACCTTCAACATCTGGATCAAGATGAAGGAGATGGTCTCCTACACTCCTGTGATTCTGGATCCAAACACTGCCAACCCAGGGCTCATGCTGTCTGAAGATCTGACCAGTGTGGTGCTTGGACAGAGAGAGAAGCTTCCTGAAAACCCAGAGAGGTTTGATAACCACCACTGTGTCCTGGGCTCAGAGGGCTTTGACTCAGGGACTCACAGCTGGGACGTTGAGGTTGGAGACAATAATGGTTGGAAAATAGGTGTGTTAGCAGGGTCTGTTCAGAGGAAGTGTGACATCATTTCTGGATTACTGGCTATTGCATATTACAATGGAATATACGGAGCATGGTCCCTAACAGCTCCACTAACTGTTCTTCGAGTAAAGAAGAAGCTCCAGAGGATCAGAGTTCAACTGGACTTTGACAAAGGAAAGCTGTCATTCTCTGATCCTGATACTGACACACACATACACACCTTCACGCACACTTTTACTGACAGGCTGTTTCCATACATTTACACTTGGTATAAACTCCCACTAAAGATACTGCCAATATAGGTCTCTATAACAGTGTTCCAGCAGAATTGTACCATCTTTCCACTCAAGCATTTTACTTGTGTCATATAGTCAAACTTTTTGTGCCTTCCAGATGTTTAAGTTTCAATTAGTTGAGGGTTGAAGGGTGTTCTTGAGAAAGATGAACTGAATATGAAGATTTATGTTGGATTTACAGTCATTTATATTTTATGTACATCCAGTATGCTAACAAGATATCAAGACAGTGTAGCTGAGCTTGTCTATTTTGGGTGTTTGGGATTTTCTGTTTTGTTTATATGCTGTTTATTTCTTGTGAGTTTGATGTGGTGGTCATTGTTAAGGTGTTTTGTTTGTCTGTTGTGAAGTGTATATGATCTGGATCAATAAATATTTGGAAAATGAAATTAAATTGTACAAAAACATAATTTACTTCTTACATAGAATTCTCTAAAAGATAAGAAATTTTCATTTAATGTAACTATATTGTCAATAAAAAATATGTCTCTTAGAACCTTGCAGTTTTTCATTCAACATTAAACGATGATCTAGAGTTTTTATTCAGTTATCCATTGTCCTTTTAACCCTGCTCTGTCAGTCATTTTGTCAGAGTTGTTGTATTTTAAGGTGAACATCACATTTTAGCTTCAGACTTGATGTATTTATTATTGAACAGTTGATTGTTTTCAACTACTTTTGAATAACTTTGTCTTTAAACCAGTAAATAAAAAATGGTGTGTTTAGATTTACTGACTGTAATGTTATCAGCAAGTTTACCAACGCAACATAACAGATAAAAATAACAAATGATAACGACAATAACGGCTTAAACTGTGTAGCCTGACTGGCAGCAATAAAAAGATGCAACTCAGACTCTATCATAGTAACGTTGCCACTTTCAGAAACTAAATTACGTTACAGTTGGACATGCATCAAAACACATGCAATGACAAATAATTAAAACACCTTCTTACCTTTTTACAAATTAGAGAAGTCATCAGCTAAGTGTGTGGTATACTCCGCCTACCTTACAGGAAAGTAAACAAGGAAACAATAAACGCTAACACCAATAACCCCTGCAGAGATTTAAGCTAGCTACTCTTTGCTCACAAACAAAATCGGTTGAAAACCGCAGTTAGCGGCGTCAAACCTCAACAAAACCAACACAGAACAAGAAGAGATGTAACATAGTCACATATAACAAAATTTCCCCAAACAATATAAAGCACAACAAGGAGAAGGAGTTGCAGCCCACATGCAAAACCAAATATATTGTATATTCTTAATGATTTCTTGATAAAAATATAGCTATTTTTAGACATGTTGATGTACCTGTTTCTAGTTTACCTTAACACAACTCATCCTGCACAAGAATCGTTTCTACAGCCTCTGCCACTGTCTGATCAACAGCTGAAATTTAACTTCATACATGTTGCATCATGTGCCACCTGCACACCTCCACCAACACAGCCACTTTGAAATGAAAGTGTTGGTCTGACAAAACCCCACCCACCAATTCACCTGAAACAGACCAGGAAACAAAGTCTGTTATTCTTACTCTCACAGATAAAAACACAGAAACAGATAAGTTTCACCCCCAGACTAAACCGACAACTTCCACTGAAAGACGGCAGATACAGGTGGGACTACTGGAATATCTTCTGCGCCACATCTGACTGACTGAGCTGACTGGTGTGTTTTCAACTTCTTCTACAGAGAAAATGGCTGCCTGGTCAGAGGAGGATCTCTCCTGTCCTGTCTACCAAAATTACTTATTTAGAGATCCTGTTGTCCTGTCATGCAGCCACGAAGAGGAGCTCCAGAAAACCCTGATGATTTTACAAGAGCAACGGAAACTCTTTGAACAAGTTAAAGGAAACTGTGATCAAACAGCAGAACACATTAAGGTCCAGGCCCGAAACACAGAGAGGCAGATTAAGGAGCAGTTTAAGAAGCTTCACCAGTTTCTACAAGAGGAAGAGGAGGCCAGGATCGCTGCTCTGAGGGAGGAAGAGGAGCAGAAGAGTCAGATGATGAAGGAGAAGATTGAGGCTCTGAACAGTGAGATAGCAGCTCTTTCAGACACAATCAGAGCCACAGAGGAGCAGCTGAGAGCTGAAGACGTCTCATTCCTGCAGAACTACAAGGCTGCAGTGGAAAGAGTACAGCAGCGCCTACTGCTGGATGATCCAGCGCCGGTCTCAGGAGCTCTGATAGATGTGGCCCAACACCTGGGCAACCTGACCTTTAACATCTGGATCAAGATGAAGGAGATGGTCTCCTACACTCCTGTGATTCTGGATCCAAACACTGCCAACCCAGGGCTCATCCTGTCTGAAGATCTGACCAGTGTGGTGCTTGGACAGAGAGAGAAGCTTCCTGAAAACCCAGAGAGGTTTGATAACCACCACTGTGTCCTGGGCTCAGAGGGCTTTGACTCAGGGACTCACAGTTGGGACGTTGAGGTTGGAGACAATAATGGTTGGAAAATAGGTGTGTTAGCAGGGTCTGTTCAGAGGAAGTGTGACATCATTTCTGGATTACTGGCTATTGCATATTACAATGGAATATACGGAGCATGGTCCCTAACAGCTCCACTAACTGTTCTTCGAGTAAAGAAGAAGCTCCAGAGGATCAGAGTTCAACTGGACTTTGACAAAGGAAAGCTGTCATTCTCTGATCCTGATACTGACACACACATACACACCTTCACGCACACTTTTACTGACAGGCTGTTTCCATACATTTACACTTGGTATAAACTCCCACTAAAGATACTGCCAATATAGGTCTCTATAACAGTGTTCCAGCAGAACTGTACCATCTTTCCACTCAAGCATTTTACTTGTGTCATATAGTCAAACTTTTTGTGCCTTCCAGATGTTTAAGTTTCAATTAGTTGAGGGTTGAAGGGTGTTCTTGAGAAAGATTAACTGAATATGAAGATTTATGTTGGATTTACAGTCATTTAAATTTTATGTACATCCAGTATGCTAACAAGATATCAAGACAGTGTAGTTGAGCTTGTCTATTTTGGGTGTTTGGGAATTATTTTTTGTTTATATGCTGTTTATTTCTTGTGAGTTTGATGTGGTGGTCATTGTTAAGGTGTTTTGTTTGTCTGTTGTGAAGTGTATATGATCTGGATCAATAAATATTTGGAAAATGAAATTAAATTGTACAAAAACATAATTTACTTCTTATATAGAGTTCTCTAAAAGATAAGAAGAAATTTTCATTTAATGTAACTATATTGTCAATAAAAAATATGTCTCTTAGAACCTTGCAGTTTTTCATTCAACATTAAACGATGATCTAGAGTTTTTATTCAGTTATCCATTGTCCTTTTAACCCTGCTCTGTCAGTCATTTTGTCAGAGTTGTTGTATTTTAAGGTGAACATCACATTTTAGCTTCAGACTTGATGTATTTATTAATGAACAGTTGATTGTTTTCAACTACTTTTGAATAACTTTGTCTTTAAACCAATAAATAAAAAATGGTGTGTTTAGATTTACTGACTGTAATGTTATCAGCAAGTTTACCAACGCAACATAACAGATAAAAATAACAAATGATAACGACGATAACGGCTTAAACTGTGTAGCCTGACTGGCAGCAATAAAAAGATGCGACTCAGACTCTATCATACTAACGTTGCCACTTTCAGAAACTAAATTACGTTACAGTTGGACACGCATCGAAACACATGCAATGACATTAATTCAAACACCTTCTTACCTTTTTAGAGAAGTCATCAGCTATGTGTGTGGTATACTCCACCACCCTGACAGGAAAGTAAACAAGGAAACAATTAACGCTAACACCAATAACCCCTGCAGAGATTTAAGCTAGCTCCTCGTTTGCTCACAAACAAAATCGGTTTAAAACCGCAATTAGCGGCGTCAAACCTCAACAAAACCAACACAGAACAAGAACAGATGTAACATAGTCACATATAACAAAATTTCAATGTTAGAATGCGTTAATATTGTGAATAATATAATCAAAAAACTTTAATTAAACTCCGCTCTGCTTACCTCCGCCACAGCCTGAAAATGTTACGAACCGCGCGCTCACGAGTGCGCACCAAACCGTCAACCGTCAACACGTGCTAGCGCATGCGCACACACAAGCATAGTGGGCGGAGGTAGACGTTGCTCAAGGGAAGGAAAAACAAATTAATAAAATTACTCGGTTAAATGTATTCACTCATTACATTAACGTTAACCTGTTAACCTATGGCGCCCCCAATTTTTCACACAGGATAGTTACTTAATTAATTATTGAATTCCTGTTAGCATGATATATTTGCTATATTAAATCAACATGGTAACTTAAGCGTTAGTAAGCTAGTGTTAGTGGGTTAACAAGCTAGTGTGAATATTTGCATATGATGTAGCATGCTGACCTGCAAACATTATGCTAACTTTACATCATATTAATGCTGTGGTCAAAAACCTCCTGTTATTCTGACTTGGGAGTGTTCAGGCATTATTATTACAAAATGGTTACCCCCACTGCTAGCCTTAGTCACAAATAGCCTAAATTAGCTTTTTCATCATGTTTATTGTTCATTAAAAAGTAATACCAGATGCAAACAGTGTATATGTCCTTTAATTAGCTGAATCAATTGTATTAGTGTTAATATGGGATTTTATTTAAATAGATGGCGGCTTTGTAGCTATTTTGCCACCATATGAGTGAACACGCCAGAGCTAATGCTAAATTTCATATTAGCGTTAATATACTAACTAACATTAGTAAATTAACCATATCAGGCCAGCATTTGAAGAATTTCTGAAAACCACAATATCTCCCACATGGTGAAAAGAACTACAAGTGTCAACAAACCGATGCCAAAATGGCTGCAACACAACAACAACAAAAATTGTTCAGTTCAGGTGTTTAAAAGCAGTTTTTGTATGTTTGATTTAACTTGCCAAACTGCTTCATATAACATTTTACGTTACAAATTTAAACTTGTAAATAATTCAAAATTAGTTTGGATCCAGATGTTCAGATGCATAATGTTTTGTTGTGTTGTGATAATTAAATCTTTATTCAAACTCAAGGAAAATGGAATTGTCTGTATATTTTTAATATGTTTTCTACAAAACATAATCCCCTGTATGACGTTCACTGGTATAGGTTTGTTCCAGGAAGTATTGATTGAGTGATGGTTTTTTTTAACAATGCCAACGGTCATATGTAGTAGTCTTTTGCTTAAAGTCAGCATTGCTTTTTCAGTATTTACTCAAGACCATGATGTTTCTTTAACCATAACCAAAGTATTTTAGTTACCAAACCTTAACCATTCTTTTCTTTCAATGACCACAATGTTTCTCTAGCCTTAACCAAGTGCTATGAGTTGCCTGAACATAACCATAAAAACTTTAAATCATGCTGTTGTTGCCAGGAAAAAAGAGTTTATTTAAACATTTTAGGTTTACCTTTAGTATATTGTCACTTTTATTTAACAAATATATTCTTTTATGTTTTGGGTACAGTCACAGAGTATTGATTGCTGTATTTGATGTATTTATACCTATCAATCTGACCCTTAACAGATTTCTATGGTTAATATTAATAAAATGTTTATTAAAGATGATTAATTATTTCTGGTGGTCCAACATTAATTTTGTCATTACTAATGTGACAACTTTGTTTTTGCAACATGTTTAATATGTTATTTTAAATGCAAAAAATAATTTGATTAAATGTGAGCTTACAAAGCAACCAGTTTAAATGCAATTTAGTATTAAACGTAACACACCAGCAATTGTATTTTGTATTTGTATTGGATTTGAATGAAGTAAAATTAAGTCAATGGAGATAAAAACTAATGTACACGGTAAAAATGTAATTCAAACTGATACTCATACATACACCCATAACAATATGAACTCTTCATGAGTTACAAAATGCATTGTCTATCTATTCTCAATCCTTCTCAGTGATTTAATAATGTGATTTGATTCATGATATAATCTAAATTTAAACTATTTAAAATTTAAAGTTTCAGAACAGTCAGTATGGAAAACCATATATAAGCAGATAGAGAATGCATTTATACTCCCCAAGATATTAAGTACATGACAGGCTGCTCGCTCCCATTGACTGCCATTGTAAGTATGACTCACATACAGAACAAACTCCATTTAAATTTTAAAATTGAAATTTAAAAATTCTGATATGTCATATATTTTCATTAAAAAGAAAAACATCCCAAATTCAGTCAGGGGAATTTTTCTGTCTATCTATTGAGAGTTTACTCCAGTCCACTCCCCCAAAAATGAAACCGAACTCTTCTAATTTTCTGCATGGGCAAATCGAGCATACATCTGCTTGAATATCTCATAATCTGAGCATTAGTCGATAGACAGATTAACTAAAAGGCCACCAACATTTAAAGTACACTTTGCTTTCTGTAGAGTCCTTCACTGGTAATATCTTCAGTGGGAGTGCATTTCCATTGCGGAAGTATGGAAACAGCCTCTCAACTTCTCAGTGAAAGTGTGTGTGAAGGTGTGTATGTGTGTGTCAGTATCAGGATCAGAGAATGACAGCTTTCTTCTGTTCCAGTCCAGATGGACTCTGATCCTCTGGAGCTTCTTCACTGAGAGAACAGTGGCCAGATCTGATGAGGAGCGTGCCATGTATTCACCTTCATAGAACAGTACAGAGGACAGAGGAATAGAAAACAACCCGCTTCTGGGTTTCCAGGAAGCTTCTGTCTCTGTCCACGTCGCACACTGGTCAGATCTTCAGACAGGATGAGTTCTGGATGAGCAGAGTTTGGATCCAGAATCACAGGAGTGTAGGAGACCATCTCCTTCATCTTGCTCCAGATGTTGAAGGTCAGGTTGCCCAGGTGTTTGGCCTCGTCTATCAGAGCTCCTGAGACCAGCTCTGGATCATCCAGCAGGAGGCGCCGCTGGACTCTTTCCACTGCAGCCTTGTAGTTCTGCAGGAATGAGACGTCTTCAGCTCTCAGCTGCTCCTCTTTGGATTTTTAAAAATATTATGGCAGACAGGATAGGAAATCCTGCCAAGGAGATCCTTCTCCTTTCTGAAGCCATTTTCTCTCTGAGTGAAGATGAAAACACGGGAACATGTAACATAAGAGTACTTTCTCTTTTAGATCAGCTTTTTCTAAGATTCCATCCACTTTTCCAGTACTCAGATAGTCCCAATATTCTCTCTTGTAGTTGTTCTCCCTCTGTGGAAGTGATAGTTTTGTTGAAAAGTTGATGATAAATCTTATTGTCTCTCAGAATATGTGTCTTTTCCGTGCAACAAATATAACCTGTATTTCTTCAATGTTTAATCTCAGGAAAGTTGTGGAACTTTGTCACACCCTTTCTTTTCATTACTCATTACTAAAATATATACGGTCGCAGGTGAGAGTCACAGGTGTGAGTTGTTAGACGAGATAAACAACATACTTAATGATGTGGCTTTTATTAGCCATAGCCTTACCAGTAGTAGAGCTATCAAGATTCAGAGTCTACAATTACACTCTGTGAGGCTGTACTACTCAGGCTTTGAGCTGAATACTAAGGTCAACATGCTAACATGCTCACAACATACTGATGTTGAGCAGGTAATGTTCACCATCATAGTTTAGCATGTTAACATTATAACATTTGCTAATTAGCACGTAACACAAAGTAAAGCTTTGTAGGATTTTATGTTTCTTCTCAACATACACCACCTCCCTTGGTCTGAGTATCATATGGTTTTTCCTCCCATTGCTGTGTTGATGATACCCAGCTCTATCTGAGCATGTTGTATCAGTCATTTTGGCCATGTTGCTTTGCAGTATATTACATCAGAGAGATCAGGTTTGATCTGACTGAGTATGCCGCTGAACTGTTTGTACAGGTACTGGGCATCTCTTGCCTTGACTACTGTAACGCCCTTCTGGCTTCAGCTTGCACAGAAAAACCATTGTAAACTGTTGAAAACATGGCAGCGTGTCTAGTCTTCGATCAGCCAAAAGCAGCTCACGTTGCTGCTTGTATTAAGTTCAAGTGTTAAAATGCTGATGTGCTTGTAGCTGCCAAAGCATATTGAAGTATAACCTAAGAGTGACTGTTGAGTGTAGTGGGGGGTGGGGGGGGTCTTTGTGGCATGTCATTTCCCCTCTCTCTCCTCATTTCCTGTCATTTCTCTTCCGTCCACCTTTAAATAAGGCAAAACAGCCTGTAAATATACTTAAAAGCATCAAAAGGGGTCATCTTCATGATTATCTACAGGAAATGTAATCAATTTAGCAACCACTGGCAATGTGGCTAGTAGTCATCCAGATATTCTGCTCAGGACTTAAGAGTCGGACGGACTTACTGACTCTCTGTAACATAACTGGTTATTTGTTAAGGTCTAAGCTTTTAGTAAATATGCAGGAGTTTAATGCCAGGGTTTGGAGACTGGTTGCACAGGACTAACAGCTCTTCATTCTCCAGTTTAGGATCACACGTCATGTGTCAAATGTGTTACTGTAAGTGATAAAAGTTAAATTAAAACCACGTCAACACTAACCCAAGCACAAAATTTAAATTTTAGCATATTTACTGTCAGTACTCTTACTAATACTATAGTGGTAAGTTGCAGTAGTAGTTACTACACTTTTTTTTTATTTATAGGTAGCATTATTAAAAACCTACCAAGTCAATTCATGTCACAACAAGCAGTATTCTGTAAATGTGTGTGATTACTCTTCTTATTGATAGTTTGTAAGTTTTTGTTAGTTTATTAAATATTCAAAAGGCTGATTCTGTATTTATTTCTCAGACATTATAAACAGTAAAAAGTGGAATTCAAACTTCAAACTGATCAACCATAAATATGCCAATAACAATATGTACACTTTGTGAGTTACAAAATGCATTATCAGCTCTCAATCATTCTTGGTGATTTAATAATAGATCATATACATGATATTATTTACATGTAAACATTTTAAACAATTACAATTTCAAAACAATCAGTATAGAAACCCCCAACAAAAGCTGATAACAATAGCATATATACTTCCCAAGATCTCTACTAGACCCCAATCACTGCCATTGTAATTGTGACTGAGCCATTCTATACAATATAAACACCATTTATATTTTCAAATGTACATTTTCAAATTTTGATAAAATCATATAAGAACATCATCAAGATAGACTTCATAAGTGGAGTCATAAATGACTTCTTTTTTTTTTTTTTTTAAACTTTTTGTCCACATAGTTGATTTGCCTTTCATTGTCAATTCTTTCTCTTCTCCAGTCTGGCGTTTGGTCCAGATTCTCACAAAAATGAAACAGAACTCTCTTCTAATTCTTCTTATTCAAATCCAGGATAAATCAGCTTGAATATTTTGTAATCTGAGCATTATGTGATAGACAGATTATCTAAAAGACCACCAACTCTTGCTGATCACTTTGCTTTCTGTAGAGTCCTTCACTGGTAATATCTTCAGTGGGAGTGCATTTGCATTGCTGAAGTATGGAAACAGCTTCTCGTTGAAAGTGTGTGTGAAGGTGTGTATGTGTGTGTCAGTATCAGGATCAGAGAATGACAGCTTTCTTCTGTTCCAGTCCAGATGGACTCTGAAAATTAAGGGCATTGTGGATTTGTATTTCTCCAGACTACAGTAACAATAATTCTGAGAATGTAATTCTTGATGGCATATTGTTAATTCAGAGTTTAATTAAAGGTGGTTTCAGTAAAATTTGTCTTTTATTAACATCTCAAGGCAGCATTAAGGAATTACCACATCAGCAAATGCTTTGTTTGTCGTGTTAGGCTACTAAATAGCCTACATATTAGGATGGACATGCATGCGCACAAGCATGGTGGTGTCGTGGTACATAGTCCATTCAATGGTTTCACGTTATTCTACTGATTGAGGTAATGCATCAACACACACAGCAATGTGCCAACAAAGTGAAGAATAAATTCTACTAGTAAGTACACATGGAATACAGGTTTCAAAATATTATAAAACCTTGCTTTGCAAATGTTTTATGAGGAAGGAAATGCACTCACTGTAGCCTCATGGATGATGCGTTTTGGTGAGAGCTGAGATTGTTTACAAGAAGACTCCACAGTGTAGTTTTATTGCCAAGCCAAACATCCAGCCAACCCAGCTTGATACCCGGCCAGCTAGGTGTGTACCATCACTTGCCCTGTTGAGGTAAATAAAAGGTCCCCTACTGTGCATTGTGATTATTAATGCTGTAAATTTAAGATACTTTTCCATTTATCTGTTTAACTACAGGGCTAGCACTAGAATAATTTGTGAACGCTCCCATATCATAACAGGAGGTTTTTCCTTTTTTCCCATTATACAGCAAATTAACACCACATATCAAATCATATCATATCATGCAGCCCAGTGGGAAAAAAATGTACACATGAGCCGAGTAATTCTGAGTCAGATATATCAGGAATTTCTGACTCCTATGATATCTCCCAGTTGCCAAAAAGAATAAACAAGCGTCAACAGACGCTATCTGGCTACAAAGCAACCATTAGGTACCTACATGCCCATTTACCCAGTGATGGCATTACTAAAGCAACTGATTCAAGAGAATCTTTTAATGTGATAATATTGCATAATTACCACAGGGCCCGCTGTTTGGCAAAGGTTAAAGGCTTTAGGCATTGAAAAATAATTTTGATTTAGGTTAGCGTAACATGTTTCCAGTGGTGGAAGATGGTGGTGTGTCTCATGTTTCCTATGTTACAGAGTGTTATCTGATCCACATCTCATTTCCACAGTGAGAAGCTGATCCTGCACAGCTCTGCACCAGGTACACCAAAGGTAAATTAAGATATTTAACAATTATCTAATCTAATCATTTCATAATGGAATTTCAGCACTGAAGCACCTCCACCATCTAAATAATGGCATACAGCTTGTTACATGCTAAGTCAAGAAAACTGGGGTTTCAAAGCATCCAATGCTTCTTTGTTATTTTGGTCATGAAAGACATTAGTTTGCATTTATTGTGCTGTTTGTCCTGGTGTTGTTATCTTCAGCAGATTCTTTACAAAATATTCAACGCTTATGGACTTTTTTCACATTCATGGAGTTACAGTCGAAATCTAAATAACTGTACATACCGTCCCAGAGGTGAACTCTTTTCATTCCTGTGTGTTGCAGACCAGTTTAATCTCCCATTCAGATCAGGTTGTGTGTAAGTTTAAATCTAAAAAGAATGATTTGACAAATGTAGGTACTGTATTGTAAATGGTTATGTAAATTAAGGGCATTGTGGATTTGTATTTCTCCAGACTACAGTAACAATAATTCTGAGAATGTAATTCTTGATGGCATATTGTTAATTCAGAGTTTAATTAAAGGTGGTTTCAGTAAAATTTGTCTTTTATTAACATCTCAAGGCAGCATTAAGGAATTACCACATCAGCAAATGCTTTGTTTGTCGTGTTAGGCTACTAAATAGCCTACATATTAGGATGGACATGCATGCGCACAAGCATGGTGGTGTCGTGGTACATAGTCCATTCAATGGTTTCACGTTATTCTACTGATTGAGGTCATGCATCAACACACACAGCAATGTGCCAACAAAGTGAAGAATAAATTCTACTAGTAAGTAAACATGGAATACAGGTTTCAAAATATTATAAAACCTTGCTTTGCAAATGTTTTAAGAGGAAGGAAATGCACTCACTGTAGCCTCATGGATGATGCGTTTTGGTGAGAGCTGAGATTGTTTACAAGAAGACTCCACAGTGTAATTTTATTCCCAAGCCAAACATCCAGCCAACCCAGCTTGATACCCGGCCAGCTAGGTGTGTACCATCACTTGCCCTGTTGAGGTAAATAAAAGGTTCCCTACTGTGCATTGTGATTATTAATGCTGTAAATTTAAGATACTTTTCCATTTATCTGTTTAACTACAGGGCTAGCACTAGAATAATTTGTGAACGCTCCCATATCATAACACCACATATCAAATCATATCATATCGTGCAGCCCAGTGGAAAAAAAATGTACACATGAGCCGAGTAATTCTGAGTCAGATATATCAGGAATTTCTGACTCCTATGATATCTCCCAGTTGCCAAAAAGAATAAACAAATGTCAACAGATGTTAACTGGCTACAAAGCAACCATTAGGTACCTACATGCCCATTTACCCAGTGATGGCATTACTAAAGCAACTGATTCAAGAGAATCTTTTAATGTGATAATATTGTATAATTACCACAGGGCCCGCTGTTTGGCAAAGGTTAAAGGCTTTAGGCATTGAAAAAGAATTTTGATTTAGGTTAGCGTAACATGTTTCCAGTGGTGGAAGATGGTGGTGTGTCTCATGTTTCCCTATGTTACAGAGTGTTATCTGATCCACATCTCATTTCCACAGTGAGAAGCTGATCCTGCACAGCTCTGCACCAGGTACACCAAAGGTAAATTAAGATATTTAACAATTATCTAATCTAATCATTTCATAATGGAATTTCAGCACTGAAGCACCTCCACCATCTAAATAATGGCATACAGCTTGTTACATGCTAAGTCAAGGAAAACTGGGGTTTCAAAGCATCCAATGCTTCTTTGTTCTTTTGGTCATGAAAGACATTAGTTTGCATTTATTGTGCTGTTTGTCCTGGTGTTGTTATCTTCAGCAGATTCTTTACAAAATATTCAACGCTTATGGACTTTTTTCACATTCATGGAGTTACAGTCGAAATCTAAAGGAATTCAATCCAGAACGACAGCTAAAATTTTACTATTCAAACCCATTTGCAGTATCAGTCAAAACTGAATCAAGACTCATACAAGTTATTTTGAATGCTTTTGAGATGTTTCAAACTAGAAACAAAATGATCAGATGTGATAAAGACGAAAACCCATCCAGTATATGACAGGAATCTCTACATGAACATTTGAAAGTTTTATCTGACCAAAATTTGCGATTATTCGTAAATACAACAAGTAATCCAACCTAAACAACAAAAAATGTAATTTGTTGTTACCTTATAAGTCGACCCAGGAGTGTTTCTGATCAGACACCCCTACCGGCAGGAGAATATCTTTGATGGATTTATTCTTTTATTCATTCATTTTCTGCCATCTGTATGGTTAAGGTTTGGCTAATATAAGGCAACTAAAACTATTTGGTTAAGATTGGAGAAAGATTGAGGTAATTGTTTAAAGAAACAACACTGACTGTTGGTAGGAGGTGGTGTGCAAATAGGATTCTCCTTTGTCAAAGTCAGACGCTGATATGACTCTCATTGCCTGTAGGTGGAGCACATTAGGTCCAGAGTGCTGTTGTAACTCTTCTTGCCACTAGAAGGAGCAGTGAGGCGCTGCTGATTCCAGAAGTATTGTTCCTACTCTGAAATTGCATTTAATTTTTTAATGATATCCTCAGTGTTAGTAAACATAAAACACAGGAGTCTCTTAGATAATTATCAGCCCTTTAGTTTTGTGTCATGGCTGGCAGTTTCAATTATTTCAACTTTATTTCAAGAGAAAAAATGTTTTTTCCATAAGCATGGCAAGGAGGATGGTTCTAAATACTACAGTACCCATAAACCTCAGCCACCATTGCAATGTAGAAGAAGCCAAAAGGTGCAAATTAGAGCTGTAGTATATTCAAAATGCTTTATCGTTGCAGTTGGGAACAAAACACGGTGTGATTTCATTTAAGATGCAGCTTGTGACATCAGTTTCCTCAACAACGTATGTCCCTAACC
This sequence comes from Siniperca chuatsi, assembly GCF_020085105.1. Taxonomy (NCBI): domain Eukaryota; kingdom Metazoa; phylum Chordata; class Actinopteri; order Centrarchiformes; family Sinipercidae; genus Siniperca; species Siniperca chuatsi. The sequence continues at coordinate 6,034,147 of NC_058043.1, read as the reverse complement.
GCTAGCGGTTAGGGACATACATAACAAAAATTTAAGCTCTGTGAATGGATGTTTCTTACCCAAGTGCACCTTGGGAATTGACTTCTCTCCTTCAGTTTTTATGTCAGTTTTTTGTTAATCTTTTGTACTGATGATTCAACTGGGAGAGTTTCATGTCAATTCAAGGCTTGAAGAGCTCCAACTGTCAGTCAGTTAACATTGTCAATGAAAAAAAGAATGGGACAAATTTGTGATACTGGCTGAACCTGGTTTCAGGTGCTTTGCATTAATGATACTATTTAAATTTAGTCTCATAAAGATATAAATCAATGTAAAACTGTGTCAAAATGGTAAATTGAGTTGCTAAATGAAGCCTTCTGACAGGAGATGCGTTGCCTGCTGACGACCCAGAGCCAGGACTGCTACCGAGAGCAGATCCAGAAGGAGACGTTGACCCGTTTGGCCTGGAAGAACCGCTACGCTAAGCTTTACCCGTCCTGCTACAATCCCCAAAACAACAGCACAGAGCCAGCACAGCGGCCCCATCTGCCTGCTGACCCTCGGTGAGCTGCTTTATTGACATTAAATCTGCTGTCGGAGGGTTTTCGTTTTTCGTTCTCGTGTAATACAGCAGATCTCTTTTATCAGCCTGAATCCAAAAGTGTGTCATGTTAGCTGTGTCTAATTTTTTTGTCCAAATAAATTGTGTTTTCAGTAGGTCTAGTTAAAGTAGTATGGTCTAGTGAAAGTTCAAAACAATTTTAGAGTCAACTCCTTAAATGCAACGAACATTGGCCGCATCACGTAGAGTCACATCATTTGACATTCGTCACCTTATACCCCCAGCAGACACCAGATGTGCCATACAGTCAAGAAAAAAGCACTCTAAAGAACTAATGTGATAAAATTTATGATTTTCTGGAGAGTTGATGGTGTCAGTGCTGGAAAACAGAACAGTTCATGTGCGTCAGCCCATAATAAGGAGTGTCAAGGCACCGTTGAATTCATTGTATACTGTTTAATTCATTCTATACTGTTTAATGTTATTTGTGAAGACTTTTGTAAAATTATATAAATGCATCATGCAAACTAATGATTATACACATTTATGCTCCTCCCATCAGGGCTGTCCTGCCTCCTGTTACCAGGAAACCTGAGAAGCAGAGCGACCTTCCTCCTCCTCCTCCTCCTCCTCCTCCTCCTCCTCCTCCTGTGCTCTCTTTGGAAGGGGAGGGGCGGTTCAATGTGGCCCCCCAAATGAGGCCAGTTTCTCCCCAGACCAGACATGCTCTCTATCAGGACTCCTCTCACCATGTACGAATCACTGTGACACTTAACCGTTGTTTGGTTTAAAACGTCCCAGTCACTGTTGTTTTTCATGAGAATAAGATACTTCCAGTAGTTTCAAGTATAATGTACAGTTGTTTGTTTCTTTCTCAGACTGTCTAGGTTTTTATTTACTTGCAGCTTGAAATTAAAACTTGTCTTAATTTGAAATCTTTCACCTCCCAGTAATATTATGTATAAAACAAAAGTCTCTTCAATAGTTACAGTTTATAAAAAATGACAAACCAAAGCATATTTGTGCTAAGATTTTACTTGTTTCCAAAAAGCTAATGCTAATAATGATAATTAGCTGACAATAACAGCGTTACACACAGCCAGCTGTTTCATAATTTGGTTAATCAGTATTTCTGGCAAATGTTTAAACATAATATATTTAAAAGTCATTTTAAACTAAATGTCCTCTGCAGGGGAAAGGGCGGAGTCTGTACCTGCACAGACGTGGCCGCATTAGACCTGAGGAGAAGTTTGACTTTCCTCTGCTTTCGTCCTGGGATTATGGGTGGAAGCTGGGTAAGTTACTGTAGAAGCACTGTCTGCTTCACTTCTATCGGTTAAGCTTTGCGTTGAGCGCCTAGGCTCCGCAAGTCGTCGTGTTGCGTGGTCGTGCAACTCCTAATTTTTGAGGCTAGGCGCTCACTGCACACACAGGGCTTCTCATTTCAAAATGGACGAGTTTATAGGTAGACTGGCTGAACAGGTACGCCTGTACGAACATCTGTATGACCCTGCAATTCATCCAACTCTTCTTGAGGCATTTCACTCAGGACCACAAATGTGAACCTTGGTGGCGCTAGAGGAAAAGTCAGGGGATCCACAAAATCGTTTTGTCTTTTGTTTTTAGGACAATCTTCTTTTCTGATAATCTTCAGACTGCTTTCTGCAACTAATTCTGGATAAAACTGTCCATATTTCATTTATATCCGTGTTTAGCTTTAATTTAAACTGTTCTAGATTGAACTTGTGTAGATTAACAATATGTTTATAGCAAGCTGCCACCATCATCATCATATTCTCTTTGTTCTAGATCAGTTTTTCTCTCCAGATTAATGGCGTCTGTCTGGATCCACAGGTGACTTCACTCTGGATTACAGAACTCCGTCCTGTGCCAAGTCGTCGGTGGTGAAGAACACCTTCTACGCCAGGAATGGTGTGTTCAGCAGCCCATCAGCTACCGACACGCTGGGCTGAAGTTCAGCCTTCAGACACTCTAATGAGAGTGTAGAACAGCGATTAAGCTTTCATGTGATAAACACCATTCCTGTTTGTTTTAAGACACACTCTGATTTTGTTTTAATGGCCAATAGTGCTAACAAATCCCCAAATGTCCCCTCAGGTCATGTCATTTGGGGATTTGGGGGTTTTATTAACCGTTCTGGGTCAGAATTGCTCTAACAAAACTAGTGTAACTCTTGATAAATTACACGGTATTTTTTTTTGTTTAACCAAGCTTTCTAATTTTTATGAGGTTAATTATTTTGTGTTTGAGTGATTTGATTCTTCCTCCCGCACAAAAACGCTAGTGTCAGATGTTAGACAACAACTGAAAGAGCAGTGATTGGTCAGATATGACAAATTTGAAGCAGCAACAAATATTTATGACAGGGTTGTCCTTTCAGGTTCCTTGTGGGAATGATGATGATGGAAGGAAAAAAATGCAAATGCAACAGATAAATCCATCCAGCAATCCTCTGCTTCCTGTAACACCGTCTGTTTACCATCCGCACAGTTGTAAGGTTATACTGATACTGTGTGATGGATAATTAATGAACTCCTGGCCTGGTATCAGTCAGAAAGATGTACACCTAATACCTCAGTGTTTTTAAATAGTCAGCCACTGGAGGAAATATTACACACCACAACATTAAATATTTTATTTGCAATCAGTTATAGTAATTCTGCTATGCTTCCTCCAAGCAGTGTAGTTTTATTACTGTTGTACAGATGTATTAGCATATAACATATAAACTTATTTAATGTTTAAATAAGCCGATACAAACCTTTTCTCTTTCTTTTGGTCCCAGGTGTGTTTACACATTATAGGGCTCCACCCCCGAGTGTTTCAAAGTTAATGCTGTTGAGCCATGATTTGTCAACAAATCTCATAAAGAGACAAAAACCAACAACTACAGTGTGTGTGTTCATGGTAATGAAGGAACATGTCACCCAGTGCAATAGTGCGGCTCATTGATATGTTTTTAATAGTTTTTGGACAAAAATGAAGCTCTATGGCACAGAAGAATAAGATATATCAAACTTTGGATACACAGAAAATACTTGTTAGCAGAATTCATGAATTGCTGGAAACTTCTTTCAGGGATTCTTGGGACTGGAGGAGGACACGACTTATTTCCTACATTAACGATTCACTAAAACAATTGAAAGATAGTGAATTGTGCACTGTGAGGGATTTATTGTCCTGAAATAACAAAAAAAAAACACTGGCTATTGTACACACTCTTTATAGTTAATTGGCTAAAACATGAAAACACACTGGTATGACAGCAGTGCCACTATTGAGCCAATCTTTATTAATTCTGCTGATCTTTGCACTATTACAGAAAACACACATATTTCATTTAAGTGCTGTAAATGTTCTCAAAAAGTCTGTGATGTTGTTAACAATAATTTTATGGATCAGAGGCTGGGGCTCTAGGTGGTGGGGAAGATCAGGAAGCCGGTGAAGGTGTGGCTGGTGCTGCTCTGGCTCGTCACGATGTTGTTGTACTTGGTTGCCTGCAGTGAGACTGTGTCTCCGGCCTCCAGCTCCAGGACCGCCGAGCCGGAGGTGACCAGGAAACCTTCAGATGAGTCACACAGTGTCATGTGACTGTCGCTGCCCTTCACCAGCTTCAGACACACCTAGATGATCATACAAATACAGTCAGGAGCCCAAATATCCAGTGTTGTACCTCTACTCAAAATGAGACATTGTTATCCACTGAAGGTAAAGGTCGAGACGTAGTTTGCATCTACTAAAGTAACCTACAGGACGTGTGGGTTGCATATAACCAACCCTATTCTAAACAAAAACATTGACATTTGATGATTTTGCAAAACCCCAGGTTATGTCAAATGCCACAATGGCATCTGTGGTATGGTTAAGGCTAGGGAAAGATTGTAGTTATGGTTGATGAAAAGACAATAAAGTAATAAAATATATTTGGGGCATTTCAAGCCTTTTTTATAAATGATAGAGAGATGACAGGAAATAAGGGAGACAGAGATGCAACAAAAACTGGACTCAAACTGGGGACATTTTAGTTCATGGTCAGCATCTCAACCCCTAAGCCAGGGTCCTCTGAACATGTCCTAAGTTTAATTAAGTTTATTTAAATGCAGAGGTGGAAGAAATACTCTGATCCTTTACTCAAGTAAAAGTACCAATGCCACAACGAGACATACTCAAGTAAAAGTTCTGCATTCAAAAGTGTACTGAAGTAAAATAAAGAAGTATTATTTTACTTTACTTACTTGTATGTATTAAAGTAAAAATATCTAAATTAAAAGTGCTCATTATGCATAATGGTCCCTTTCTAAATGTTACATTATCACTGTGTTATTGGATGTTTATGCTTTAAGGTGTACGCAGTATTTTAACATTGTAGGTAGTTGAGGTGAAGTTCATGTTTAATGCATCATATTTTTTATAAGATAACATAAACAACCACACAGGGAAACTAACTACTAAGGAGTAGGTAACTACTAACTACAGCTGTCAGATAAATGCAGTGCAGCGAAAGCACAATATAGTGTAGAAGTAGAGTAGAAGTATAAAGTAGCATAAAGTGGAAATACTCAAATAAAGCAGAAGTAGCTCAAAACTGTACTTAAGTGGAGCACTGGAGTAAATGTACTTAGTGATTTTCAACCACTGGTTGAGTGACTAAATCCAACTCTTGAAGACAAAATAAAGCAGATGAGACTGAAAAGAGGAAATTGGAACGACACCAACAGATACACAGATCAGTTTTGTGAGAACGAACTCTTCAGACTCACTCTGCTCTTTGCTGAAACGTGATAACTGAAGAAATAGACGCCTTTGATGACACATGTGAACGATCCGTTTGTCAGCAATTCTCCTTGAAACTGTTGATCCAGGTCCGGCAGAATCTGTCTGTGGGAAGTTGACACAAATGTTTCAGTTTTTATTGATTATTTTATGGTTGTTGTCTTCTAGCTCTATCATCAAAACTTTCATGAACAATTTTTTGTGTCTCCATCTCATGTTTTTTTTTGGTCCAGATTGAAATATCTCAACAACTATTACATAGATTGCCATGAAATTTGATACAGATATGATGATGCCCAGAGGATTAATGGTAATGACTCTGATGATCTCCTGACTTTTCTTCTAGTGCCATGTGGTTGACATTTGTAGCTGTGAGTTAAATGTCTCAACAATCTTTCATCTAGCGTTATCATCAGGTCAAAATTTCAATTCGTCCAATACTTTGGTTTATGACCAAATACCTGCCAAACTAATGACATTCCTATCGGCTGTACTTTCTGTTTAGTGCTCATTACCAAATGTTAGAATGCTAACAGGCTAAACTAAGATGGTGCTTAACATCAGCATGTTAGCATGTTACCACTCCTGTTCTCTCTGTGACTTTAACCTTCAAAGCACTGACCTGTTGAAGAAGATGTCAGTGTCGACCTCTGGTGCATTAGACATCACCCGTTTGTAGGAGAAGTAGGATTTCTGCTGGTTGGAAGGGTTGAAGGGTCGTCCTTTCTCCCCTGGCCGGCCTGGATTACCGCGAGGCCCCGGAAGACCCTCGTCCCCCTTCAACCCAGGCCGTCCTGGGGGCCCCCGCAGACCCGGCAGCCCCTTCTGGCCCCTGACAGGCTGACCTCCCTCACCTGCTCACACAGAGAATCACTCATCACATGGCACAAGGTTGTTAGTGTGAACTGACACCAAGATGAAAGATAGGAGTTATATTTTATCTGTAAATTGAATATCTATACTTGTAGTCTACTTAAAAAAATATATAATAAGACTAGACAGCACTCCACCAATGTTATTATCATAAGACATTTTAATTTTGCATCTAACTCTCTCACTGCAACTAAAGAAAACACAAAGAAAAGCCCCAAAATGAAGCATTTTCACCAATTTTCACCAACACGTGCAGCAAAACAAAACATGCTGCAAATATAGAAAACACAAATAAATACAAAAAAGGTGAACATGTTTTCTTAATTTGCCTGAGTTATCTCTATTTGCATGTGTTTTCTTAATCTGCAGTGTGTTGAGCTGTGCAACGTTCACTGAACTTGAGGAAACAAGTTCAATAAACTTAACATATTAAGTTTAATCAACGTCTGCATAAAGTCACACTGACACGTTAGTGTTAGTCAGATTTGGTTTACATTTACACTTTCTCAAATCGGAAACAACATGAAGAAAAACATGTGAACAGAATGTGTAAAAGGTATCTGATGTCTTCATGTCCAGTGTGAGCTCACCAGGGTCTCCCTTCTCTCCCTTGGGACCGACTATGCCGTTGGGCCCATGGGTGCCCGGAATCCCAGGAATCCCAGGGGTTCCACAGGACTGTGTGGTGACCTGGCCGACGTGAACCAGGAGCAGAAACACTGCAGTACTGCAGCTCAGCCACTGGGGGGCCTGGAGCAACACACACATTTGGAGACACAAACTTGTTTTTGTCACTTAGGAGGACAATGCATTGACTTTTATTAATATCCTGGAGACTTACCTTAAACTTTAATCATAACCAGTACATGTTTAAACGCAATCATAACCTTAATAAACACCAAGTCTTAACATAAATAATATCATGTTTTGCTTCACGGGGACCAGTTCCCCACAAGCTTTTAAAAAATATATTATAATTAGAAATTTGATCAGTAAAATCCACACAAAGCAAGTTGACATTCCTGAAGTGTTGACATTTTGGAGGTTCAAGGTTCTTATACAACTGTACCCTACTGAATATTGTATAGTATATAAGTATAAGTATATACTGAATTTTGAATGTTTTAACCTGTTATTCACAAATCATATGTACGATACAATATACAATGTTAAAATTAACATGTCATAACTATAAGTTTAAGATAAATTAATGACTAAAGGCCTAAATTTGTGCATTTAAATTTAAGTTTACATTTTAAGCATTTTAAGGACATACAAACAACTCCGGCAAGAAATGCAATGAAACTCTCCTCTTCTGTATTAACAATGCTGAATAAGTGACTTTCCCTCACTGTCTATATACCTATATTTTTTCTTTGCCTGTTCTTTGGTTTTGAAAGGCACAAAAGTCTCACCATTTGCAGGTAATGCTGTCACTCGTCTTGTGGTGGAGTGATAAGCTGATGGAGAGCGGAGGTGAAGAGCTGTCCTGCTTCAGAGTGAAAGCAGCAGCTCAGTCAGGAGAAAACAGGAAGTGAAACTGATTGAAGCAGGGAGCTAGAAAAAAACTTTGTTTTCTGCTGTCAGAGGTGGAATGAAACAAAGTACATATTCTCACGTACTGTAGTTAAGTACAAATTTGAGGTACTTGTACTTGAGTATTTTCATTTCATGTTACTTATACTTCTTCTTCTTTGAGGCAAATGTAGTACTTTTCACTACAATACGTTAATCTGACAACTGGAGTTAGTAATTACTTTGTAGATTAAGATTTTACATATAAAATACATGAAGAGCATATAAAATATGCACAGTTGTAGATTTCACCACAGAAACTATTTAAATGTAATAATAAGCTAATTATATAATTTGTAATAGTATAACACTCACAGGGGCAAGTTTTCTGCATTGTTAGTACTCTTTTACCTTCGATACTAATTGATACTTCGTACTATAAGTACATTTTTCTTACTTACATACTTTTACTCAAGTGACATTTTGAAGCCAGGGCTTTGGTATAGGATGGCCCTGCACCTCAAACTATCCTGCATTGATTTTGTTTTTGTTATTTTAAGGTTTCAAAATAGGTTTATTTTTATTGTATAACTGACTATAACTGTTACTTTGCACCACTGACCCCAGGTAGATTTCCTGCATGTTTTAAATCCTCTTGCATTTTGTTTATCACCCCTCCTGTTTGTTCTGTTCTTGTTCACGTCTTTTATCTTTGCTGTATATTTATTACATTTTGGCAATTTCTCATACCAGTTCCATCTCTGTGGGTTTGATGCCTTTTACTGTGAATCTGTTATTATTTTGTTGCATTTATCTGACAAAGCAAATCCCCCGTCAGAAGAAGTGAAACAGTTGAACGAGAAGTCAGGACAAACTCCACCTGATGAAGAATTGATGATGAAGCATTATTGAATGTATCTGATTAAAAACATCCTTCTTCGTTTTCTCTGAACTTCCTCTTTGTTGTTGCCTCAAATACAAACTGGTTTCCTGGCAGTGTGTTACTGGGGCTCCCAACCCCACTCTGGATGTCAGTATCTGTTCCACAAAATATTTAATTTCCTCATCAGTATCTATCAGCAAAGAGCTGATGTATATCTTTAATAAGTACATCCTGTGAAATATGCCAGTTTGTCATTTTTTGTCTTTCTCAGATCCTCTTTCCATTTCTTGGATTTTGTCCATGTTTTGTTTTCTATTTCTGCATGTTTGGATCTATAGTGTAGAGGTTTTTATTTGTTTTGTCCACCTTGTTTTTGGGACATGTCATCCTATTACTTGCAAATGTCTACAGATGATTATTTGTGTGTTGGTCTGAATCATGTTGTCATGCCTAATAAATTCATCCAATCAACTATTTTTAATGTCACTTTAAGGTTAAAGTTATGATCCTTAAGATTTTCATGAAATCAAACCCCATTTTTGAAACTATCTAAGGTCAGTATCTTTTTTCCGCAATAGCCATTTGATGTATTTACATTTTGTAATTACCTTTCTATATAGTAGGTTTCATTGTTAGTGGCGGAGTCCGCCATTGCCTTCTCTGGAAACAAGGCATGCATGTAATCCAGTGTAATTTTAATGGCCTCACTGTTTACTGTTTGCTTTCTTTACACCATCGGAGCTGCATTAAGTTACTGAGAATGCAAACAAGATCCTACAGCAGCTGCTTCACATTAAAGTGTTTAACTGGTGAAGGCAACAACTGATACCAATCAGCTAATGGAAGTGTGACCTAAGTGCTCTGCCTGAACTAACACTGTACATTATACCTGAAATAAACAACAACAATAATATACACAAACCTAACTAAAAAAGGATATTAAAGTTTGTTTCATTATTCTTATTCTTTATAAAACCATTAGCCTCATCTGTCTTTAAACAATGCATGGAGATGCACACATTATTACAATTTAAATTCAATTAAGATACTCTTCAAAGTAACTGTTATGATCACTCTGAGAAGGAATTAAAAATATGGCACGCACAAATGATAGAAAAGGAGAAATAACACACAAATACAAAGCCTTGTTGTCAAGCAGTTTATTTGGGTGTTTTGGGTTTTCCAGTTCAAATGATCTGTTTACTGACAGACAGAAAATAAAATCAACAGATTGAATTGGGTCGTGTCATGATGGTTGAATAATTTTCCTGTCCTCAAGACAGAAATGTTCTTTATTCAGATATAAGAACTGGACTATTACATACAGTACCATCACATGTATGGATGCAGGATGATAAAAACTGGAATAATGGGTTCTTGAGAATAAAACACATCTTGATATAGCTTGAGTTGAAGAGGAGTCCAAAGCATACAAGACTGTGTCATCTGCTTAAAAATGGATATTAGTGAGTAATTTGGTCTTTTTTGCATAATTGATGACCAGGTGTCACAGAATCTGATGAGTCACACATTTCGGCACAGCAAAATCACAGCCATCAAAATGTGTGACCCTTTCTAAGTACTGTGGTTCCATCATGTTTGGTAACAGCTGTCAAAATAAAGTATGTGATAAAATATGATAAAAATGTTTGCAGAGGCAATACAGAATCGGATGGGTCAGAGAATACGGTGTAACACCTGACCTCGTTATTATGAGATTGTCCTAATTACGAGATAAGGTCTCCGATAGTTTTTCTTTGGTAAATGCAATGCACTTCAGTAGGCTCCTCCTTCCCTGTATACATACAGATCAAAACCAATCTGGCCTGCGTTTTCACGATATTCTACAGAAAGCTTTTAAATACGCTTCCCGTTCCACCAACAATGTACAGAAGGACTTGAAATCGTCAGAGCTGACGACTGTTGGTGAATTTAAGTCAAGTTTCATAGATATATCAAATGATCTGGAAAATAGCACTCTTAGTCAATGTGTTTGCTTTTAAATTGTATTGTTTTTACCTTATTTTTTGTTGTACAAATGTTTTTCTGCTTCCCTGTTGGCCAGGACTCTCTTGAAAAGAGATTTTAATCACAAAGAGACTTAATAGTTAAATAAAGGCAAAATGAAAAGTAACTAATATGTACTTTTTAAAAAGGTTAAAGGGTCAGAGGGAAGGAAGGGAAGAAATTATTTTGCCTGAAGTTTCAGCCTTGGAGTGTTGCTGTAAAACTGTTTAGAAAAAGTGAGGAAAAAGACTGTTTTGTGTTTCTCGGCCTGTGGGTCAGTGAGCGTGCAGCAGGAAGCCGGAGAAGATGCTGTAACCGGCCGGCTTTCCTCTCATCCCTCTGTAGTCTTTAGTCTCCAGCCAGACCTCCTGATCCCTCGACAGGTAGACAGCAAGGCTGCCGGCAGTCACCTGGAATCAGTACCGGTCAAAATTTAATTGCTTTATACACTAATAACATAATAACACTGTTCTGTACTATCAAATCTAGACTTTCGTGGACATGCTGATCCATGTTTGTTTTTTTGTGCTAACTCAACAGATTTAATATTCATTTACTTTCATAAACATCTGTGTATTATTTGGTGGCACAATAATATAAAATAAATCTGTAGTATTGTTCTATTCTCGCACCTGTCTCCTGCTGCGACGATGATCGCAGAACGATGTCAGCAGTGTTTGATCCAGCTTCATCAGCACACACAGTCGGTCCTCTAAAGAGGCGTGGAACACAAAGTAGTACGTTCCTGGGACCCGGCACCTACAACACAAACTTAATTAATTAATTAAAAGTGGATTTTTTTTTCCTCCCATCTGGTTGGGCATCTTGATCACACTGGAAATAGAAACAGAAATACCTTTATTTTGATTGGCTTGCTTTCAAAATTGCACACCAATCAGGGAATTGTGTCGTTTTTAGCTGTGCTAGCTAGCGGTAAGGCTGTATGGATGGCTGAGAGTGGTGGTCATTCTGTTGGTTGGTCAACCACTTTGGTCCTGACTGAGATATCTCAACAATCAGATGGATTACAATAAGATTTGGTACATACATCACATTCATGTCCCCCTCAGGATGAAGTGTCACAACTTGGGAGATGTTATTTGCCTGAGGAAAACCTGTAGTTGGTTGAAATGTTGCTAATAGAATTAAAGGGAGCCATGATTCCAGTGTACTCCTTGTATTGCAATTTTAAATGATTTTTATATCCAGCACCTATTCCACTGAGGTTTTGAGATGTGCACACAACTACTCAACTTGATTTTTCCTCTAGTGCCATCATCAGGTCAAAATGTCAATTTGTTCAATACTTGTTTATGGTTTATGACCAAATACCTGCTAAAACTAATGACAGCCTCGTCAGCCTCAGCTGTACTTTGTGTTTAGTACTAATTAATGTTAGCATGCTAACACAGTAAACTAACATGGTTAACATGGTAAACATTATACCCGATTAACATTAACATGTTAACATTGTCATTGTGAGCATGTTAAAGTTTAAAAGTTTGTTTGATAATCATACAAATTTGTAATAAAAATATGTTAATTGGTTTCTGTAAGCAGGTGGTTTTGTCACCTGAAGTGTCCTGTCGCTGTGTTGTAGTCATCGTTGATGTTGGTGATGACGTTGGTGAACCGAATGACGCTGGCTTTGTCCGGGTAATCATTGGTTCCTCTGGCCACACTGAAGGCCGCCTGCTGCTGGACTCCTGCAGTCCTGCAGCCATAGAAACAACACAAAGTGATGCTCAGAGCTGGATTAACCCACTAGTGGGCCCCGGGGTAAAAAGTGAACTGTGGACCCTATTGAACCCCAACTTAATCTATTAAATACTAAGTTATTTAAGAATATGGCCCATGTAAACATAATATCAAATGGAATATTAAAGGGACTGTTTACCCCCAAATCAAAATCAAAAATAGATATTGTCTCAATGTCTCTTTCCAGAAATCATGACCTGGTTACTCAAGATAATCCTCTTCCATTGTGAAGAGTTTCATGTAAGAACTATTTTCTTTCTACTGAACTAAACCAGCCAACCGTATCACCGCGCAGAAAGAAGGGTGCATCTCATGGACGGAGGCTTGTGCTTGTGACAGCGCAGGATGTAAACATTATTATTATTATTATTATTATTATAAATATTCTAACTAATAGTTTGATACTGCTAGCTTCTTTCTGCGCGGAGATACAGTTGGCGGGTTTAGATCGGTAGAAAGAAAATAGTTCCTACACGAAACTCTCACAACAAGGTCTGTGGATCATCTTGAGTAACCGGGTCATGATTTCTGGAAAAAGACATTGCTGTTGAATTTTTCAAATGTATTTCTTTGGCGCTTTGAGCACCACAAGCCAAACGCCATCTAGTTCCATTATATTAAAAAAAATGCAGACATCTCTACGGCCGACATCTCCAAAACTCGGCGACTCACACCAAAACAATCTAGATGGATAAATAACAGCACAGGTAAGAGGGAAGATATGTAGTTTTGATTTTGGGGTGAAGGTATTAAAACTAGATTTTGCAAGCCAGGCCTTTACAACCAGCTTAAAATGCAGGAGTTGCCTTTTCTATTTCATATTATTTATATTATTCATTTAATAAAATTACCATATTACCACACAGTGAATCTGGGGCAGCCAGCCCCTTTGAGGTTGTGGGGCCCTGGAGCAGTTACAATGGATTTTATGGACGTTTTAACAATAATAAAAAAGAAAATTCAACAAAAACCACACTTCTCTGCTGTCCTCATTAGAAGACTCAAGGGTTTGTCTGATTACATACCCTGGTTCTCCTGGTTCTCCCAGAGGTCCGTCAATCCCTGGGCCCCCTGGTTTTCCTGGTTCCCCGCTCTGACCTCGTTTACCAGCGAATCCTGTCAGCCCCGGCTCCCCCTTCTCTCCCTTCTGTGGGACGAGGCCGCCGTGCCACTCTGCTCCTACAGACAGCAACAATAGACCGGTCATTATACATAATAACCTGCCTCACTGACCCGCTGTGTCCGACAGTTTAAGTTGGGGTGTGCGACTCTAATCTAATACACGCCTTTTTGTCAAATTCAGCGAATATGTCCTCACCGTCCGCTAGCTGTCTGTTCAGTGTGTGTGCTGAATAAAACTCTGGTGTTTGTACACAGGCCCAGCTCTGTAAATGGAAAATAAACAAAGTGGCTCGGACCGGGCCACACAACACTATTCCAGCCATGATCTGTGTGTCAGGTACTTTTAAATGACTTCCTTACGGACATTCAGCTAACTTTCTAGTTTGCCAAGATATGCTGCTGTTGTGATGTTAGCTACAGCAGTAGGAGAGTTGTGAGTATCGCTGTCTGGAGCTGCTGTGCTGGCTCTGGGAAACTGTCTCGTCCTCTCTGGCTGTTAGCTTCGCAGCAGCAACTGTAGGGACAGTTTGCTAACCCACAACCAAGCTAACGTTAGTTACATTATTTGCTGTGTTGTTGTTCGCTCTGTATTATGGTATTTGTCATGGTACTGGATTTCTCCAGAATCTCATACCCCACCTTTAAAGGAAATTAGCTCAACATTTTGGGAAATATGCTTATTTGCTTTCTTTAGCTCTTTTCTTTTAGATGAGAAGATCAATGTTAATCTCATGTCTATGTGCGGAGCTGGACCATAAACATGGTTAGCTTAGCTTAGCATAAAGACTGGAAGCAGGGGGAAACAGCTAGTCTGGCTCTGTCCAAAGCCCAGTAATTAATATGCTTTAAATTGTTTGTTTAATCCACACACAGTGGGAGTTTGCTGAAGGAAATAGGTATAGAAAGAAAATACTTAACACCTTCAGATCCATTTTAGAATGTATAATCAGAGGTTCAAGTCTTGTGACTTGAAATTAGTTGAATTAATGTCATGATAATGCTCTAATCCTGTCAAATTAACTTTATTAATTTTAATAGTAAATGTTTTTATGCTAATAATTTGACAATTAGCTTTACTAGCATACTTTGTATGCATTGTACTTCCATTAACTCTGAAAACTTAAATCTCCTTTCCTGTATTCTATCTAGTATCTGTACAAACTTAAGATGGATCAGTATTGCCGCTCCTAACCTAACCAGCTCTGTGCATGACTGTTCAGTATGTGTTGGATACCTGGCTGTCCTTTCTGTCCTTTCTCTCCGTCACGACCGTCTCTGCCGGGCAGTCCAGGAATACCTGAGGATGGAAAGAAAGATAAACAAACAAAACAAAACAAAAAAGATACGCACATGCACATACAGTATATACACATATACAAACATGCATGCACATACCTGGCATCCCGGGCATCCCTATTGCTGGGCAGGACTCCATGGCGACCAGCAGGGGTATGGCCAATGAGAGCAGGGCACAGATCACGATAAAACAATGATGGAGCATATTGACCACCTGACAGGGAGAACAGGAGACAAGGAAAGATGAGAGGAGACAAGGAAACGAAGAAAGGAAGGAAGAAATAAGTAGAAACGAGAGGATAGAGGGGGAAGGGAATGGTGAGATGAGAAGATAAGGTAAGAGCAGAGGAGACGAGGAAAAAGGAGATGAGATGAGGAAAGATAAGAAGAGAGGTGAAAGCCGAAAACAGGGCTGTTTTTCTGAGGTCATGAAAAGGACAGCGACACTACAAACATACGATGATCTTATAGAAGATGATGCATTGCATTGCTGTAGATTAAACTACCCAACAGTATATAAAGTAGTTGAGCTCCACCTTAAACATCTACAGTAGTAAAATGCAACATACATATTAATGCAGCAGTAAGATTAATCCAGAAACATCATATATAATAGTAAAACACTGACAGGGACCAGTTTTCTGCACAGTGAGTACTTTTACTTTTGATACTTTAAATACAATTTGCTGATAATACTTATGCACTTTTATGCAAGTAAGGTTTTGAATGAGGGCTTGTAGCAGAGTATGTTTACATTGTAGTATTGCTACTTTGACTTAAGTAAAGAATCTGAATATTTCTTCCGCCACTGATGATAGAACAAGAGGAAAGAGAGGAGATGAAGCAAGAGGAAAGGAGAAAGAAGGAAAGTGGAGAGAGGAGAGAGAGCAGGAAGAGGAGGATGGAGGAAGTGGAGAAGAAGAGGAGGAGAGAGGAGGTAGAGGAGAGAAGCAAGACAGAAGCTGACAGTTTGCTGGTTCAGTCCCCAGTAATAACAGTGCTCAAATCTACCACAGTGCCTCTGAGCAACTGAATCATCTGCTGACAGAAAATAGCTCATTCAAGTGTTCTTCAGTATAACAAATGAAATGTGAGATCAGATTATAATGATCAAGTATCAAAGTCCTCTTTTAATATAAATAAAAAATACAAAATCACAATAATAATGAAAGGAGAAACAGAAAGCAGATTCTCTTTTACAAATACATTTCAATTTAGTAAAATGTAATCAACACATATGTGGAAAATAAATGGAAAAAAAGTGTATAAAACTCACCGGAGAGAACAGACAAACAAATGAAACCCACCACTATGAGTTCAAAGCAAACTGAAGTGAAGCTCCGAGTCCTGCAGCAGCCAGAGGAGGAAGCCGACACAAAGCCAAAGATTCAGCAGCTTTTACGTCAGAAATTATTTTCTGAGGCGACTGTATGCAGTTCTGCAATTTTGGGAGGTTACTGAGAGTTGGAAGCACAGAGAGAGAGAGAGAGAGAGAGAAAGAAATGACAAATCCTGAAACATGTGTGTTTATCAACCTTTATTTAGATTTAAAAATGTTTAATGGCACCAGCAAGCTGTCAAACTGAGACACAAAACCAGCAGAGGTGAAGTAACTTAGTGAGTTTCTCACATGGTCAAAAGTATGTGGACGCCTGGACATTCCAGCCACAAGTGATGGTTGAATATGTGATTCCAAAACCATGGGCATTAATTTGCTGCCATAACAGCCTCCACACCTCTGGTTTCAGTCTTTCCACCAGATTTTGAAACCTGGCTGCAGGGATTTGCTCCCATTCAGCCACAAGATGTCCAACACTGATGTTGGGTGATAGTTGGAGATCCAGTTCATCCCAAAGGTGTTGGATGGGGTTGAGGTCAGGGCTCTGTGCAGACTAGTCAAGTGGCGTACACGTGTTGGTAGAACAAGAGATGCAAAAAGTTTCTCTCTGAGTGTCCAGAACCTTAAACTCAAACTGCCCCAGTTCAACTTCTGACTCATGACAGGATGTCCGAGAAGCAGGCTTCAGCAATTTAATTAAAATAAAACAAGGGTTGACTTCAAAACACACACACACACACAATAATGGAAAGAAGAGGTCAACTGAGAATGTGTGAAAGTGGCAAATGTTTACCAAAAAGAAGAAGTGCAAAAAAACAAAAATGTTTCACTTCCATGAGAGGGGTCGCACAAAATTTTTCTGTGTGATGAGGGAAAATACATAAGTACTGTATAAATTAAAGGACACATTTTAGGGAGCTTTATGAACGGCTGTGATGTTTGTGAAAAACCATTTAGCCTGTAACAGACGTCTATCTATGTCAGTTCCTCTGCTAAGGTGATTTATTTGATAGTTGAGATGGGGAGATGAACGTGTTTAAAGTGGTTTGTGCATGGATGACATTTTACAAATCCCCCCTGTTGTTCTCTGTCTTCCCCAGAATCAGATGAGAAGATCGATATCAGTTTCATCTTTGTGCGACCTGTGCAGAGATTGGTCCAGGACGTGGTTAGCCTAGCTTAGCACAAAGACTGGAAGCAGGGGGAAAATGCTAGCCTAGCTCTGGTGATCTTCTGACCTGACTCTGGGTAGGACAGCAAACACATCCATCTTCCTTTTCCATGTTCCCTTCTTGTAACGGGAACTACCACAGAAGCGGTTTTGATTACTTTGCCAGATGTTTAAATGCCTGTCTGTCTGTCTGTGGACAGATTTTGTCAACACAATAGCGTCACGACTGTACAAGATGCAGTCACAAAACTTTACAGGTGTGTAGTTGAGATCAAAATGAAGGCCGAGATCGAAGATGGGTGTGGTCCAAGCAATGGTGCCGTAAGTAGGGGGGTAGAAAGTAAGGAATAGGCCATTGCCCCTCTCCACTTTACACCCCTGGCCCAAATTCATTTTAAGTCGAGGATCACTGTATCTCAGTTTAAGGTAAAATTTCACCATGTGAGTCTGTGTGTGTGTGTGTGCATGTGCGTGTCGCACGTAGGCTAATTCATGCCACCCCTGCAAAAGTCAGTGCCCCACATGGGCCACCCCAGTCAAAAAGGTCTGGACACGCCACTGGTGAGAAAACCACAAGTTATGAGCCATGTTTTACTCTTTTTTTGTCATTTGGTGCCGCTAGTCACTGATTGTTACCATGGAAACATAGTCACTTAGTTCTGAGTTAGCCTGGCTGTACGGTGGCCAACTTTCTAGGTTTTGAAATAAGTCAGTCTTCATTAATTTGTGAAACTTGCATTAAACTAATCTAACAGCAAAATTAACACTATAGAACAGTCTAAAATATCTTCAGTCCCAGATCTAACAGATCTTTCTGTCTGATCACGAGTTTCATTTCCCTGCTGATTTTGTACTTGTGTGTGTGTGTGTGTGTGTGTGTGTCAGCGAGTCTCTCTTCAGTCTAGGACAAAGTCTTGATCTGTTCACCAAAAGAGGAAATCCCGTCCTTTCATCGCAGCTCCGAATCTCTGCTGGTGAGTAAAATAATGTCAAATATCAAATGTGCTGTAAATACTGATGATGGAAACAAGCTGTTCAATATTATTAATATATATATATATAATACTATAATATTTATAATAATTGTTCTGTCAACATTACAACAGTAGTCAACAGCAAAACTATCTGCAGAAAGGTTCAAAACTCTGCAAGTTGTTTTTAGTAGAAATTAACTGAAATTAATGGCTGTCTGAAATAAAACTGATGGAATTATTTCAATTCTGAACTGAAATATTACCATATCCGATTATCAATGACTGTATGTGTTTTAGATTTAGTTAGATTGGATTGGAAACTTTGTGCTCTTGGACACTTGTTCAGCAATAGAGGGGAGACAACTCTTGTGTCTTTCAACTTTATTTTTTCAATCTTTACACTAACATACATTGCATTTTTGGATTGTTTTTATGTATGTGGATGAATTCTGTGTTTTTACAAACCTTCTTGCCTCAGATTGCCCCTTGTGGGACAAACTGAAGAATTCAGAATTGAAATAATTTCATCAGTTTTTAATTTGGTTTTATTCTTTCCAGACAGCCATTAATTTCAGTTAGTTTCCATGAAAAACAACCTGCCTTGAATCTTGCTGAGAATGAGCTTGAACCATCTCAATGAACATTTAGTTGCCTTTATTTTTAAATTATGTTATGTTTTGCTGTTTACAATAAAACTGCAATCTGTAATGTCATTACTGACTCTAACAATGTTTCTTAAAGTTTACATTTACATTTTTAAAACACTTACAGTGAGGAAAATAAGTATTTGAACACCCTGCTATTTTGCAAGTTCTCCCACTTAGAAATCATGGAGGGGTCTGAAATTGTCATCGTAGGTGCATGTCCACTGTGAGAGACATAATCTAAAAAAAAAAAATCCATAAATCACAATGTATGATTTTTTAACTATTTATTTGTATGATACAGCTGCAAATAAGTATTTGAACACCTGTCTATCAGGTAATACTGTGTTTAACACTATATTTGAATCAGGGGCATAGCCAGGATTTTAGAAATAAAAAGTCCCCCCACACCCTGACACCAAAAACAGAAAGTGTCCGCAGTGTTTTAATTATTAAAATTTTCACATTGTATCTATCTGTTCAGTTAACTGTTTAATTATATTCTACTGTAAAATTTGCTTCCTAATATGAAGGTCTGTGGAAATGATGTTTCAAATCCTTCCTGTCAGAAATTTAATTCTAGGGGAGAAATACCGTTGGCCTGAAAGTAGTCATATTTGGTGAGTCTACAAATACTGGAATCAATGCAAATGATACATTATTGATATAAATGATGTAGTACCTCATTTAAAAATCAGATAGATGCATATTATGCATATGTGACTCATGAGGGGGGCCAGTGGGGGGCCAGTTGGGGACATGACCTCAGTGTCAAGAACAAATAATTTAACATCTTATGTAGTTTCTTCTCATCATCTCTCTTGTGTTTTTACTTCCATCATCACCACCATCACCTTCTTCTTCTTGATTAATTGTTAAATCTAGTGTTTTGGATCATGGGAGGTTATTATGGGCTGGCGGTTCTGGTGGGCGTGGCCTCGCTTCTGACGACCGGCCAATGTGATGTGAGCTGTAGTGGAACAGATGGCCATCCGGGACAGGCAGGAGCTCCGGGCAGAAATGGATGGCCTGGAGCAAAGGGAGAGAAAGGAGAACCAGGTAAAAGCCTCCTGAATATACAAAAAACACAGATCGGCTGCCTGCTGTGTTCTGCAGATCTGTTGTTCAGACATCTTTCTGCATGGGACTTGAACTTTCAGTTTTATTTGTTTGTTTGTCCTTCCATGTCATCATACTGTGGCATGAAGTACAGTCAGTGCGTGCATAATTCTCTCCTGGTAGTGATAACTATAATCAATATCATTATAATAACAATGTATCAAATGACAATGTGAAAACAATGTGAAAGGAGTTGCTTGTAGTGATGGACCTACAGAGAATCAACACCTGCAGCTCCCCTCAGCTTTATGGAGCTTTCTATTGAGTTTCAGCTCATTGTTTAGCTGTCCGGCCACGACTTTACTGTTTTGGTTCACTCTCACCGCTCTCACAGTGACTTTTTTCCAGAGGTAGCCTATTTGTCTTTAGCGAAAAAGCTCTAAAAGCCCACTGTACACTACCTGCTCAGCACCAAACAGCAGACAGGCTAGTTAGAGACTAGCTGGTGAACATAGTGGAGCATTTAGCAGCTAAAGAGCCAGATATTTCCCTCAGGAGTTGATAGAGACCAAAACAGAGCTAAAACAGAGTGAATACTAGACTTAAATTCATCAGGTGGACAGAAACACAACTCCAAATGAATGCTAATGTTGCTCTGTAACTGCTGAATGTGTAAATAAGCAACTGTTTGCTAACAAGTTCACCATATCATCTTAAAAGGCGACGATATGTCAATGCCATGTTCACAACTTGTTTCTGCTGCCGTCAAGTGGCCAAAAAAAATCAGTTATTTCAGGCTGAATCATTCATCTGTTTGTCTCCAGCTGCGAGGGCCGAAGGTCCGGTGGATGCAGGCGTCCTGCTGATGCTGAAGGGGGAGATTGGGAGTCGGGGCTTGCAGGGGCAATGGGTCCTAAAGGTTACCGTGGAGATCTGGGACCAGCAGGTCGCCCTGGAAACCCTGGTCGCCCCGGCGCCGATGGGAAGAGCATCGGCCATGGTAATGACACGACTGTTGACCCTACAGCCTACAGTATATATCATGCTAACATACTGTGTGTATGTAATAACATACAGTATATATATCATGTTAAACTCATATACAATATAAAATATCAGATAATAAAGCATAACCTCTATGTAATTAAAACTGCCCACTCGAGCTCCTAAACAAATGAAATAAATAAAAAGGCAAAATGGGAGTTAGCTTAGTTTACTGGAATAAGCTAGCAGCGTTTATTAGAGGGTGACACGGGAGTGGCTTTTCACTCCTGTCCCATCCCATCCCGTTCCCAATAAAAAAAATATCTGAAAATAGCGTTTTTTCACATTACAATAGCATATTTATATATAAAAACAAACATATGATTCCCAGTCCCGCCCGTTGACTTTTTTTCCTGTCCCGCCCCAGTCCCGTGATGAATAGTGAAATTGACTCCCACCCACAGGATTCCTGTCAAAATGTCTGCCTCTAGCGTTTATCAGTTAAAAATAAATGCACAAGTGCCAATATGCCAATATGCTGAAATCTCTTTATCGACAGGTGAAGACAGACATTATGATATTGGGGAGAACAAAAATATACACAACAAACTATAATAATCATCAATAGGATGGATTACAGTGATAACTGAACAAAAAAATTAGACCCACCTCTGTCACGGGAGGATTGTACAAAAGGGGGGAGGTGAAGAGGGCTAAAGGAATTTGTAGTGGGGATTGCAGAAGAAGAAATGAAGCAGCAGGCTTTGAACTTCAACCATGGATGTATTAAGAGAGCTGGATACGGCGTCACCACTCAGCCCTGCTGCCAGTTTATCTCAGTGGCCACTCACAGTACTGCAACGGAAAAAGTCCCCTGCTGCTAAAAAAGCATTTTCCCCACAGACCTCCATTATAAAAGAGACATCTGTAAAACTCTTAACATGACACCTCCAACTACAAACAAGCTTATTTATAACTCTTTGTATTATGAATGTTTAAACCATGAAGGTTTTTAGAATTGTAAAACTTTCCCAGAGCCTAGAAAAGCTATTTTTATTCGTGTGACGTCATCACAATGTTAAGTCTAGAGGCCGAGCCAGCGGGGAGAAACACTAACGCACATGTGCAGCGGGACACAACATGGGCACAAACCTGCTCGGCCAGCAATTTTTATTCAAGTGAGTGGGCGCCATCTTTGAGTCCGTTCATGTAATACATCCATGACTTGACAAGACAACACATACTAAGTTTAGAGGCAGGTAATGGCTATTCTGACAGGTTTTGTGTAATTATATAGACTACATACACAGTGAGCGTATGTGTGTGTATACAGTCTATATACAGTATGTGGTATGTATGTTTCACAGACCTCTTGCGGTTGAAGGTTCAGGTCTGTTGCAGCTTTGACCCAGTCGTGGTGTCACAGTGTACTGACCACACCCTGAGTGCACCTGTTTTATTTATTTCATTAAGAACAGAGATCTTTATTCTTGGTATGTCTGTGTGTGTATGTGTGTGTGTGTGTGTGTGTGTGTGTGTGTGTGTGTGTGTGTGTGTGTGTGTCCTGCTCCTAGGACAACACGCCCTTCAGCAGGCCCATTCAGCCTTCTCAGCGATCAGGACTGATCTCAGTTATCCTCGCTACAACCAGGTTCAGTCTGTCGTCCATCACACCTCTCTGTCTCTCAGCTGTTTCATTCCGAAATGATTGAAAATCGTTTTCTTTCTTGGCTTTCTTTAATGTCTTTAAAGAAAGGAACATTGCATTTTAATACTTGAGTGTTGCTAAAGGGTCAGTTCACCCAAATGATAAAATAACATGTTTTCTCACATATCTTTAGTGATATCTAGTCATGCATATAGTTTTAGTTTTATCTGGTCGGTATCTATATCTGTCTATTCTGTCTGTGCAGACTATGGTGTCTTTCCAGAAATAGTGTCCCTGTTACACTGCATAATCCACAGAGCTCACTGTCAAACATTTTCATAGGAACTACCAAAGAAATAGTTCCTTTCCAACTGTTCATTGTTCATATTCATCATGTAATGATAACCGGAAAAAATATAGGAATATAAAGCAGAAATTGACATTTCAAATGTCTTTCACCTTCTTTCTTTTACATTTTCAGGTTGTATCAGCTAATTGTTTTTCTCTGATTGTTCTGCACGTGTGTGTGTGTGTATCAGCCAGTAACCTACCAGAATACTGTGGTCAACAAACCTGGAGACTTTAACGCAGCCACGGGTCACTTCACCTGCAGAGTACCTGGTGTTTATTACTTCACCTTCCACTCTGTGGCCAAGGTAACACGATGCTGTCTTTTCTACTGCTGCACTTCTTCATATGAGAATAAATTCTGATCATTTTGTAAAATATATCATACGTGTTTTGGACATCAGAATGTGTTTTACTACCTTTCAGACGGCCACGAGTTTGCATTAATTTCATTTAAAAAAAAAAAAAACCTGCGGAGACTTTAAAGTTGTCTGAGATATATAATCTGCGCCTACAGCTCCATTATCTAACTGCATTACAGTTATGCTGTGTGTTATGTGTTTTTTAGGTCAGCATGTGTCTGTATATAGCCACTGATGCTCCATTCAACAAGCTGGGATTCTGTGATTACAACAGGAACGCTGATCAGGTCAGTTTCGGTGCTGAGCACCATGGAGCCCGAGAGATGTCAGGAGGGAAAATCTTTAAATCATTCACTCAAACTCCAAACTTATTATTATCTTTAACTTTGACACTGTTATTCCAAGAAGTACGACAGAAACAGTCACATCAGGAAGCGCCTTTAAGTAACATTTGTTAATGTCCAAGTGAAAACCCCCCTAGTGGCAGAAGGAATTACGATGGAGCAAAGTAGGAAGGCAGGTGACGTTTTATATATGTATTTGTTTATTGTTTCCAATCGACAGTCCACATACAGATATTTGCCATTTAAAGATCCCTTTCTAACATGCCTGTGATTGCCTGCAAGTGGTTGGGAACAAAATCCACAGTCCTCGCTAATATATTCTAAAGTTTATCTGAAGTTTAAATGAGACTTCAGCAGTCTGAGTTAGTCAAATCAAGTGGACATCTTCCCAAACTCCCCCATATTAACAATTTCCCTATTTTCTCTAATTTGAGGTAAAAATGTATCCAAATTTACCTTACAGTCTCTGTGGAGTAATGTACACATCTTCATTGTTCTTTGTTGTTTCCTGACACAGTTTAGGCTGCTTTGGGATCTCAGATGGTTTACAGGACAGAATAATCTGTGGTTTCTTTTATGTATTAACAGATGAGTTTTGTCACGGCGCCTTGCTGTGATTGGCTGTGTTGTGTTTCAGGTGCTGTCAGGTGGCGTGGTCTTACAGCTGGCAGCTCGACAGAAGGTTTGGCTCGAGTCCTTTAGAGACCAGCAGACCGACACTGATGCACGAGACACCCGAGAAAAACAGATCATCTTCAGTGGCTTCCTGCTCTTCTGAAATTCTGAATAAAGTTCAGTCATACACCCAATAATTTCACTACAGCATGGAGTCAGTGCTGAAAACCTGAGACTGCACCCCTTTATGAATTTAACATCTAAAAATCTCTGATTTCAGTTCACATTTTTCAAAAGCTGAGGGGCATTTTACCATAACACAGTATCACAGTTCAGTAATATTTGTGAAACGTTTGCATGTGAACCCACAGGTAAATTTGTTCACCTGATCATTTGCTTCATATTGACTCATGTAAACCTTCTTTGAATGTTGACTTTGTCTGTGAATGTTAAACTAAAACAAAATTAAAGTTCATTACAGAGTGTGGTTATGTTTTGTATGATTAAAGGCATGACACACAGATTTTAGAGACAATCACTGATTTTGTTGTAGCCGAAATGTCTTTCGACTGTTGTTGTTTTAATGTCATCATAGTTCATGAACTTTCCCCAGAGACTAGGAAACTTTGGAGGAACTCAGTGTGTTTCCTCCGCAGGGACCAGGGTCTAAATTAAGTTCCATGTTAAGACATTAAACACCCCCAAAAGGTCCCTGCTCAAGAACCTTCGGGGCGGTGCTTGCTGCGCTGAACGTTTCTGATTGGTCGAGCTCTGACCGGCGGAGCAGCAAGTGGTTTGACCGTCTGGATCGATGCGTTGCTGGATCACAGGCCAGCCTTCTTTCAATGCCAACTTTCAATGACTCCTGAGGTTTCTGTACTAAAGTCTTTTAGGCCTGTTTGAATAAATCAGAGGGTTTGGGGCGCTCCCTCATGTGGTCATATGATGCAACAGCAGACTGACAGACAACAATCTGTAAATATTTATCTTCAAGCAGCAATGAGATGCAATCAAAAAACTGCACACAGGCTTAATGAGGACTGTACTGATGACTGAGTGTTTATCTTGAATTTATGTTTTTAATTTATTTATTATCACCACAGTGGTGCAAAGTATGGGTACTTGTACTTTACTTCCATTTTATACTTTATACTTCTTCTGCACTAAATTTCAGAGTGAAATATTGTACTTCTTAAGCCACTACATTGATCTGACAGCTTTAGTTACTGGTAAGATGAAGATTTTACATAAAAAACACATTTGATAAGTTTATAAAATACAACACCTTTATATGTTAAAGATTATTAATATGTTAAAGATTAAACTATTAGTTTCTAACCTTTTTGGCTTGTGACCCTTTACAAAACAGTATCTAGTTGGGACCCCTTGTCACATTTCAGCTGTCCATGAGTTGTTAGTTGTTGATATTTTCTCCCCAAACTTCTCACATGGTTTTATTTAAATAACTGTTTGAGGCTCAAAGAGGTAAAATTATTATCTATGAACATTTCACAAAAAATTGTGGCGAAAAGCCAAACAAATTTAATAATTTAAATAACAGAAAGTTTTTTACTTCTCTCCCATTAATCATCTCACGACCTCTCAGATTCATCCTGTGACCCTTTGGAGGGGCCTGAGCCCTAGGTTGGGAACCACTGGACTAAACTACTTAACTGTATATAAAGTAGTTAAAACTAGCTCCACTTCGACCAGCATCTAATAATGTCATATAAAAATAATATGCCAGTCATTGGTCTGCAGAATCAGATTTTCTGTAGAACCACTTTTACTTTTGATGCTTTAAGTACATTTTGCGAATTATTTGACTTAAGCAGGACTTTTACTTGCAACAGTGTATTTTTATAGCGTGGTATTGATACTTCTACCTAAGTAAAGGATCTGAAAACTTCTTCCACCACTTTAAACTTTTAATTACATTACCTTCAGATTACATTACATTCACTTATACTAAAGCAAAGGTGACCAACAAGCAGCAACAAATTATAAGTTATAGTGTAGTTTACATTTTTGTCCAAACTTAAGGCAAGTTAAAAGTTAAAGGTTCAAGTTCAAATGTGTTATCAATCTGTTCTCCTGAGTTATATGAAATTATAGATGGTGTGTGTCGATCCCAGGTCAGAATTTGGACATGAATTGAAGTGTCAGACTAATGGTGGAAATGTTGACCTGTTGGTGGATTTAGATGAAATGTGGCGGATCACCAAAGTCATTGTGATACAACCTCTGAGGACCAAGAATGAACTATCACAAAACACTGGTGATAATAAGTGATAATATTATTACACTGTGCTAACATGTACTGAGTGACTAACACTAGGAGGAATGATAACAACAACAACAACAACAACAACAACAACAACAATAATAATAATAATAATAAACTTTATTTATACAGCACTTTTCAAAACAAAGTTACAAAAGGCTTTACATGGTGGAACCAGGATTAAACCATTTCAGTATGGCGATGAGGCAAATAAAATCAGACAATTAAAATAAAATGTAATAAAACACCCAACAATAATATAGAATAAAAACAATAACAATAATAACAAAACTGTTAAGACCCTTTGGAAATAAAATGGTATGCCTGCATTAATAAAATGTTAGCTTTTAAAGAAGAGCTAGAGGTCATCAGTTTAGGATTTATCTCATGTTGTGTCTATTTCGGTATATTTACTGTATATTCAACAGCCTGCCAGAGCAGAAGAGATTAAAGTCAGTTAGTTCTTCACAAGTCATTGCAGCACAAATTAGTAATAGATAGCAATAGCAAAACAGAAAATTAAATACAAACAAGAAAATATGGTAAAACCTCAACTAACAGTATGAGCACTACAACATCTCATTTAAAATAGATACACTAGATGACTAAAAGTATGTGGACACCTGTCACAGTCCACATATGTTAGTGTACTTTTGGACCCATTGGTCTGGCATGGGGCTGTTTTTCATGGTTTGGGCCTCTTTGTTCCAATGAAGAGAAATCTTAATGCTACAACACACAATGATATTTTAGACAACAGTGTTCTTCCAACATTGTGTCAACAGTTTGGTGAAGGTCCTTTAATGTTTCAACGTGAAAATGCCCCCCGTGCACAAAGCCAGGTCCACAAAGAAATGTGTTTCCCAGTTTGGTGTGGAAGAACTTGACTAGTCTGCACAGATCCCTGACCTCAATCCCATCAACACCTTTGGGATGAACTAGAACGCCGACTGGGAGCCAGGCCTTATCTCCCAACATCAGTGTTGGACCTCACTAATGTTCTTGTCGCTGAATGGGAGCAAATCCCTGCAGCCAGGTTTCAAAATCTTGTAGAAAGCCATCCCATTGTTTTCACATGTTCAACTAGACCTGCAAGCAAGTATGCTGGGGTCCAAGCATCCAACACAACATGGAACTGGAGGCTCACTGACCAGAGACGATCAGATAGCCAAGAGCAGGCGACGTCCTTTACCACATAATAATAATACTAATAATAATACTAATAATAATAATAATAATAATAATAATAATAATAATAATAATAAAACTTTATTTATAGAGCACTTATCAAAACAAAGTGCTTCACAACAAGAGAAATAAAATACTACAGTGAATGACGAAATATAAAGAAATAAAATACATAAAATACACAAAAGCAATAAAATAAACAGCCAGTTCAGGTAAAATCAGGATATGCTTTCAGATAAAAATGTGAATATGGGTGTAATGTTCAGTTGTCCACAAACTTTTGGCCATGCAGTGTATGAGAAAGGTATGCTGAGTGTGAATCACTGCGGTAAACAGTTTATAATCATTCATTCCTACTTCAAGAATTGTACATAATCAAATATATGAAATGTAGGTTATACGTATTCATGATATGTTATTGACAATATATATATAGATACTAAAAACCACATAAAAACATGTAGTATGAAATAAGTGGAAGACATATAGCACTCAGTAGCAATATTAAGAAAACAGATATGAGAAGTTACAGCAGATGTGAAAACATCAAGAGCTGTACAGAAGCTAAACAAATGTAGAGAAAAGGTTCAGCCACGTGACTCACTCGCAAGCTCCACTAATCAGTACTTTTATATTAACAATAAATCAAACGACCTGTGAATGGGGTCGCTCTTTGTGAGGAACCAACAGAGAAGTCTTACTAACTCTGCAGCTCTACAGAGCTTTTTAGCCTCTTTCAGCTCCTAGTTTTGGTTTTACAACGCATTTACCGAATGTTTCAGTCTCAGTGTTTCCAGCAGCAGCAGGCAGCTGTTTTCAACAAACAAGCTATGATAAACCCACCATACACTACCTGCTAAGCATCAAACAGCTAAAGAGCCAGATATTTTTCTCAGGAGTTGGTGGAGACCAAAGCAAAGTTAAAAGGAGAATGAATATTGGACTTAAATTCATCAGGTGGAAAGTAACTGAGCTATTCTCAGGTTACAAAGATCTTGCCTTGTAATACCTTCACCGGGAGTCCATTCAAAGTACCTATGCATGGAAACAGCTTCTCAGTGAATGTGTGTGTGAAGGTGTGTATATGTGTGTTGGTATCAGCATCAGAGAATGACAGTTTCCTTCTGTTCCAGTCCAGGTGAACTCTGATCCTCTGGAGCTTCTTCTTCACTCGGAGAACAGTAGGCGGATCTCCTAACAAGCGTACGTTGTATTTACCTTTGTAGAAATATATTTGCCAGAACCCAGATTTTATGCATCCCTTCTTCTGGACAGACTCTACTGCCACACCAATAAACCAGTCTGTACTGTCTCCAACCTCAACATCCCAGCTGTGAGTCCCTGAGTCAAAGCCTTCAGAGCCCAGGACAGAAATTAATGAATCAAACCTCTCTGGGTTTTCAGGAAGCTTCTGTGTCTCGATACGTCGCACACTGGTCAGATCTTCAGACAGGATGAGCTCTGGGTTGGCAGTGTTTGGATCCAGAATCACAGGGGTGTAGGAGACCATCTTCTTCATCTTGTTCCAGATTTTGAAGGTCAGGTTGCCCAGGTGTTGGGCCACATCTATCAGAGCTCCTGAGACCAGCGCTGGATCATCCAACAGGGGGCGCCGCTGGACTCTTTCCACTGCAGCCTTGTAGTTCTGCAGGAATGAGACTTCTTCAGCTCTCAGCTGCTCCTCTGTGGCTCTGATTGTGTCTGAAAGAGCTGCTATCTCACTGTTCAGAGCCTCAATCTTCTCCTTCATCATCTGACTCTTCTGCTCCTCTTCCTCCCTCAGAGCAGCGATCCTGGCCTCCTCTTCCTCTTGTAGAAACTGGTGAAGCTTCTTAAACTGCTCCTTAATCTGCTTCTCTGTATTTCGGGCCTGGACCTTAATGTGTTCTGCTGTTTGATCACAGTTTCCTTTAACGTGTTCGAAGAGCTTCAGTTTCTCCCATAAAGGCTTCAGGGACTTCTGGAGCTCCTCTCTGCGATCCTGTGCAGCTTCATGGACGGGTCTGAATCTGTGGTTGTTGTGTGTTATTGAATCTCGACAGACGAGACACACTGGCTTCTGATGGTCCAGACAGAAGAGTTTGAGTCTCTCAGAGTGCAGACTGCAGAGAGCCTCAGACCCTGCTGAAGCTCTCTGATCTCTCTCCAGTAAGAAAGCCTCACACAGGTTCTTTAACGCCAGGTTACGAGGTGGTTCACTCCTTGATGATTTTCTCTTACAAACTGGACATTCCTGTATAGGTTTCCCTCTCCACCATCTGTGTAGACAGTCTTTACAGAAGCTGTGGCTACATGACAGGACAACAGGATCTTTGAAGATGTCCTGACAGACAGAACAAGACAGATCCTCCTCAGATCGGAAAGACATTTTCTCTCTGTGAAGCTGAAAACACACCAGGCAGAATGGTAAACAGGAAGTCAGTCAACTGTGGCTCCCCTCCCTCCTCTAGAAAATTCCTTCAATGTTACATTCACTCTGAGTCGTTTTTTGCCCCTTAAATTCACAGTCCATGAATGCAGTCAGCAGTGTGTTGAAGTTGCAGTACTCACAGAATTTCCTGCTGTATTTTTCCTCTCTCAGGAGAAGTTGTCTCGTCTGAAAGAGATTCTTATTGTCTGTCTTGGTGTGTGTGTGCTGCTTCCTGGTGGAGTCTGTTTCCTGGTCTGTCTCAGGTGAGTTGGAGGTGGAGCTTTGTCAGGCAATCCCTTGTAATCCACATGTAAGAAATAAGGCATGAGTTTCCTTTCACAGCAGTGTAGGTTTTTATTCATCAAGGACAGCAGTAAAACACAAGCTATTACTCTTTCCTATATTGTGTAGGCTGATGGGGGATCCAGCCACCAGGTAATTCATATAGAGATGATATAACATATAAAACAATAATATATGTTTTATGTAATGTCTTACAGTGCTTTAAGCTTTAAGCATACAGTGACTATTGCATACTGTTGGGTGTAGCCAATATACATTATGGCAATGAATTTGTTTGAAAGTAACAAATATAATTTTCAGTATGTGTTGATTTATGTCTAGCACATATATGAGACATAAGAATGTGCAACTCAAACATATTCGCTAGTATACATATATATAAAGATTTATTTATGTATTCATTAAATATTTCTTTGTGGTCATATGTCCCCATATCCATAACTAAAGTTACCAACTGACAAATGTTCAGTTACCAGCCTAGAAAATAAAATACAAATTAAGCAACAAACGCATTAAAGAGAAATACGGATAAGTAAATTTTTCTAGGGTCTGTTAGCTAAGTCAATGGCTATTTTGGTAACTAAAGAAAAAGTTAAAAATAATTGACAAGTCTAGAAAGTTACCATGCAGACTTTAGGTAGCGTGCATTTTTAAGTGGGTATGCTGTAGCTCGTCAACTTGAGTCACCAAATTTCTTATAGGCCTACTTGGCTAACTTTTATGACCATGGCTAATTTTAGCTTAAGTCAAACAAAAAGTACTTGGGGTCTGTTACCTAAGTTAGCTACTTAAGTTATTTATATTCAGAAAATCACCTTGGAATTACCTAGCAATTTTAGGTTTAAAAAATAAACAAACAGCCATACCTTTATCCCCAATTTTTGGGGATAAAGGTATGGGTCACAGGGTGATGGACAGTGCATTTTAGGAACGCCCATCGCAGGAATACAAGCAGGAAGCCTGTTGCATGCTTCCTCTACACTACATCATTACAGATCGAATATTAAATTGTTTTCCATGTTCAAATGATAGTATGAATTTTGAATAAAAAGTGACAGCCCTAGCAGATAAAGTTGCATAGCAGATAAACCTTAGCTAGCTAGGCTGGCTAAAGCTAGGCTGGCTAGCTTTTAGACTTGGCTAACTTTTGCTACTTCATATTTGGCTAATTTATCCAGGATTGCTACAATCCCTGTCAAAACTAAGACCTGTGTAGTGGAAGACAAAATACCCCTGAAAAAATAAGATACATATTTACAGATGTAAAAAACAATAGTTAAGATCAGCAAGCTCCTTGGTACTTTAGCAAATAAATTTACTCATAAAAATCTGTCATGAAAAGCAAATACTGTAACCTCAATATCAAAATTTAACTAAGCACATCTTTGAATTTTTCTGAGAACATTGAAACAGACAGTCATAATATGCTTAAATATCAATCACAGTCAAGTCAAATTTATTTTTATTTCCCAGTACAACATTTGTCTTAGTCAACATTTCCTGACCCAATCCAAGCTTTCTTCCTGCAAGGAAGAAGTCAATAAAACATCCTGGAACGTATATAAACAGTGGAGAAGCTGGTTATTCTGCAGAAGTGGTTTGAGAAGTTTCTATGTACATTTTGATACAGTATTGTTTGCTGTGATTGGATCAACATTGGAATCAGTTGCTGTAAATCCAAGCTGCAGGAGCAAGCTTCAAACCTTTCAGAACCAC
Organism: Siniperca chuatsi; assembly: GCF_020085105.1. Lineage (NCBI taxonomy): Eukaryota > Metazoa > Chordata > Actinopteri > Centrarchiformes > Sinipercidae > Siniperca > Siniperca chuatsi. The sequence goes on along the minus strand of NC_058043.1, from coordinate 6,001,969 downwards.
ATTGCAAGCCTACAGGGTGAGCATTTGATACACAAAGGACAGTACTGTAATATTTACTTAATACACTGTAAATATGCTGTACATTCAAATAAAATGAGATATTAAAATAACCCATTGTTCAGTATTCCCATTTAAAAGATGATTACTGTTCACGCCACATTGTCATCACTGACTGAGCTGTTCTACTGTTGCAGAGACCTTCAAAGGTAATATTTTTAGTTGGTGTTCATTCTTATTACTAATGTATGGAAACAGCCTGTTAGTGAAAGTGTGTGTGAAGGTGTGTATGTGTGTGTTGGTATCAGGATCAGAGAATAACAGTTTTCCTCTGTTCCAGTCCAGATGAACTCTGATCCTCTGGAGCTTCTTCTTCACTGAGAGAGCAGTGGGGGGATCTGATGGGGAGACTGCCGCATATTTACCATCAGATAACCCTATTCGCCACAATCCAGTCTTTATGTCTCCTTTCCTTTGGACAGACTCTGCTGCTACACCCAGGACCCAGTGTGTACTGTCTCCAACCTCAACATCCCAGCTGTGAGTCCCCGAGTCAAAGCCCTCAGAGCCCAGAACAATACGATAACACTCAAACCTCTCTGGGTTTTCAGGAAGCTTCTGTCTCTGTCCATGTCTCACACTGGTCAGATCTTCAGACAGGATGAGTTCTGGATGAGCAGAGTTTGGATCCAGAATCACAGGAGTGTAGGAGACCATCTCCTTCATCTTCATCTTGTTCCAGATGTTGAAGGTCAGGTTGCCCAGGTGTTGGGCTACGTCTATCAGAGCTCCTGAGACCAGCACTGGATCATCCAGCAGGGGGCGCCGCTGGACTCTTTCCACTGCAGCCTTGTAGTTCTGCAGGAATGAGACGTCTTCAGCTCTCAGCTGCTCCTCTGTGGCTCTGATTGTGTCTGAAAGAGCTGCTATCTCTCTGCTCAGAGCATAAATCTTCTGCTTCATCACTTTACTTTTTTGCTTTTCTTCTACCCTCAGAGCAGCGATCCTGGCCTCCTCTTCCTCTTGTAGAAACTGATGTAGCTTCTTAAACTGCTCCTTAATCTGCCTCTCTGTGTTTCGGGCCTGGACCTTAAGGTGTTCTGCTGTTTGATCACAGTTTCCTTTAACTCGTTTTAAGACTTTCAGTTTCTCCTGTACAGGCTTCAGGGACTTCTGGAGCTCCTCTCTGTGATCCTGTGCAGCTTCATCGATGGGTCTGAATCTGTGGTTGTTGTGTGTTTTTGAATCTCGACAGATGACGCACACTGGCTGCTGATGGTCCAGACAGAAGAGTTTAAGTTTCTCAGAGTGCAGACTGCAGAGAGCCTCAGACCCTGCTGAAGCTCTCTGATCTCTCTCCAGTAAGAAGGCCTCACACAGGTTCTTTAACGCCAGGTTACGAGGTGGATCACTCAACAAAGGTCTTGCTTTACAAACCGGACACTCATTTATTTGTTTCTCTCTCCACCATCTGTGCAGACAGTCTTTACAGAAGCTGTGGCTACATGACAGGACAACAGGATTTTTGAAGATGTCATGACAGACAGGACAGGAAAGATCCTTCTCCGAACAGGACGCCATTTTCTCTTTGAGTGAAGCGGAAAAACACCAGGCAGAACACTAAAACAGGAAGTCAGTCAGTTGTGTTCCCCCTCCTTGCTGTAACAAGTCCCCTCAGTTACTTTCACTTTGGTTTGTGTTTTTTTCCAGTCAGGTTGAAGTGGAAGTATTCAGGAATTCCGTATTGTGTCTTGTACCTCTCTTCCCTCAGTTATAAAGGTTAATGTGATCATGCCTCTCAGTGTGTGCGTGTCGCTTCTGAGTGAGAAGTGAAGAAAACACACTCTATTTCCTATTTGTCGCAGATGATGTAAGGTCGTAAGGATGTAAGGAGGTGGAGCTTGATGTGTTTCAGTTTAACAAAGGAGCATTGTGAGGGGAGCAAACAATAGATGTGATGAATACAAACTGTCACACTGCTTTGAGATTGCCTCATTATGTCAACATACCTTCGAACCTACCTAAGTTATGTCTTGTAGATGGTCTGACTTTGTGTAAATGGCAAGATACATACGAAGTCAAATTCTTTTTTCTTTTTTTTGCTTTCCATCATCACAAGAAACAGACCACAACAAGAAAATTGGAGTAAAACAATATCACTAGTATTCTGTAAAGTAGTCTCCAGCAGGGATGGCACAGTTTTAAAACACATAAAAACACATAGATGAGATACAAAACTGCAATATTGCAGCTCGCCTCGACTTTAAGGAGCTTTACAGTGAGTTTCAGCTCATTGTTTAGCTGTCCCAACTTTACTGTTTTGGATCACTCTCACCGCTCTTATTGTGTCGTTGTCAGGAAAATGTTTACTGACCAATGCTGTTGTTTTTCTGGGGAGAACCGTCTGAAAACGCAAGACAAAATTAAGTCTTCGTTCATTTCATGTGGCTTCAAAATCTCAGTGCTCTACTGCTTTAAAACACTTGTTTAGTGCTGACACATCTGGTCAAATAATCGATTAGTTTATTGGGAGAAAAAGTATCTATCTATCTGAATTAGATAGATAGGATCATTCTAGGATCTTACATACACACACATACTTCCCTGAAAACATACAAAACAGTATAGAAGGCGGGATACTTGCGTTGTTTTCTCTCTCTCTCTCTCTCTCTCTGTGTGTCCAGCCCCTGCTATTGGTTGGCCTTCGACCAATCACATTGCCTGTGGGTACCCACTACAGAATGAATTTCCCCTGGCAGATCCAAGAGCTTTCATTGCGAAGCCCACAAGGTTTTCCTTCTCTTGTTTCACTTTATTTAATCCGCATTGGGAATAAACTAATCTGATCTAAGGTCCTGTCAGCAGCAGCAGCAGATTCTCCTCCTCCTGCAGGTGAGAAACAACTTTTTTTTGGTCTTTTTGTCTGTTTTTCCTCACGCTGAGCTGAATACCTGAGGGGCTTCACATATCTTTAGACAATGAAACAGCCTTCTTCCATGTGTAGGCCTAAAGCAACAGGTGGAATATCACAGTGGAGACATTTAAGTACAGATCTGAGGTACTGGCAGTTTACATGGCTTTTTCCTGACACTTTGTTATAATGTTTTTGGTGGGAGAAATACTCAAATCCTTAATTTAACATTCTAAAACAACAATGGATAAATACAGAGTAAAACTATGTAAAAAAAGTTTGACTTAAGTAAAAGTAAAGCATTAGCAGTAAAAATGACTAGACATGTGAAAAGTATAAGGGTTCCTGTCAGAGTTAATTTATTAATGTGGTGCATTTTGTATCTATTGCATCAATCATAAAAATCCACAACATTGGAGATAACAGTTTGTAAATCTCTCAAGACTTTGGGGATTTTCTCCTGGCAGTTATATGATTTGTCTCTACAAGTCATTGTGTCAATGAGCTAAAACAAGGTTCATAAAGAGTAGACATTTTGGAGATTTAACAACATGTTTTATGAGCTTTTGTTCAATGTAAAATTTCTACTACTAACTCCAACCATCAAATAAATGCTGTGGAGCAAAAGTTTCAAAAATGTAAACACTCAAATACCTCAAAACTGTACTGAAGTACAGTACGGGACTATTTATTTCATTTATTTACTTCACACCTCTACTTTTCATCCACTAAGGGAAATACTGTAGTTTTTAAACCAAAACATTAAATTACCACAATAAAACACTAAATACTGCTTACAGGTTAACACATAGAGCACACTTAAATAGATCATGAGTACTTTTATTTTTGAGACCTGACCACCTTTTACTGCAAATACATATTCACTTAAGTAAAATTTTTAATGCAGGAATTTTCATGTGCATTTGCTACTTTTACTGATGTAAAGGATTCAGTGAACGTAACTAAGTACATTTACTTACTCAAGTATTTTTTTAAGTACGGTTTTGAGCTACTTGTACTTTACTTGAGTTTTTCCCATTTTATTCTAATATAAAATATAATCAACATAAAAATTATGACGTATTATTAAGTTACACAGCAGTATATAAAGTGGTTAAAATTAACCCCACATTTAACATTTATTAATAATTATAATTAAATAATATAATTTACATTATTCTGAAATGGGCCATTCTGTTAAAGTAGTACTTTTACTTTTGGTATATTTTGATGCTAAAACTTACTTTTACTGAAGTACAATTTTGAAAGCAGGATTTTTACTTGTAACAGATTATTTCTACACTGTGGTATTGCTACATTTACTTAGTAAAAAGTAAAAGATCTGAGTACTTCTTCCACCACTGAAAGGATTTGAATATTTTTCCACCTTTTGTCTAAAATGTGCAGCTGCGGGACGCCGACAGTGATCAAAGAAATAAAATGACAGTGAAACCTGAAACTGCCAGTAAGCTGCTGGACGTATGCAGCATTTCACATACTGTATTCCTCTGTTCAAAAATAGTTCAAATGTCAGGGGATGATGGTGGCCTTGAAGTCAAAAACACAACAAAATGTCACAAAACAATTCAGAAAGAGTATATCACAACACCAGCCATCAATAAAGAAAAGTTCAGTTCTTTCTCTTGCTGCAGATTCTCTTGATCAGTATCAACATAAAGACTTGGGTGCTCTTGCTCAAGTCTTTATGTTAATACTGATCCAACCGGTTCTTGTTTACAGTCTGAAAGAATGCTGCACACTAATTGGTCTGAAGGCTTGTGTTTTACCTCTATTAACTCCACTCTAATAGTTCCTGGCTAATTAGAAAGTATACATTTACAGGGCCTGTTTGGGGGGCAGGAACTAAAACTGGATCTTGGTACATGACTGTGAAGTTCAAATGCAAGTAAATTGCATGAGCACCTAAAAAGTTCCTGCTGCTGAAACTAGCTTAAAGATGGAAGTCAGAGGTAAACCCAAAGGTCCCGGCGTCAATATGTCAATTCAGACATCACAGACTGTGTTTTTTCAATCTATTTTACAGTGAGATCAGACAGGATGTCACTTGTATGAGAATCACCATCAGGTAGAAAGAAACGGCTGCAACAGTCTGAAAGTTTCATAGGAGGTAAAACTAATCAGGGCAACACTGACATCTGATTCCAGTGTTTATAACGTGTTAGTTCTGAGGAAACGTAGGTGTCATGCTTTGTGTGTGTGTGTGTGTGTGTGTGTTGGCACGTTGTGGCTGTTATCAGCTGCACTATCTACTGATCACATGGCTGAACAGCAGGAAAAATACAAACTAGTTTAACAAAACACTCATACAATGCTGCTACTTAGGATTTACTTGTTTTACGAGTTACCTGTCAATCCACAACCGACAACCAAGGACTGACAAGAGGGCGGGTAAACAAACAGTTAAACTCCATCCTCACATAGATGCAGGGCTGCAACTAACAACTATTTTCATTATTTATTAAACTATTGTCTCGATTAATCAAGAAAAAAATCATGAAAAATGCTCATTACAAGTTCCCAGAGCTCAAGCAGGCGTCTTCAAATCGCTTGTTTTGTCCAACCAACAGTCAAAAACCCCCAGCAAATATTCCCGTTTAAGGCTGGAACCAGAGAATATTTGGCAGTTTTGCTTCAACAATGACTTAAATGATTCAATTATTAAAATAAATTTTCTGTCAATCGTTTCAGCTCTATATATGTCTCTCTTATTTCATCCATCTTCTGTTTATTATTCTATCCTTAGTAGATCTGGAAAAATGGTAGATGGTAAATGGACTGTACTTGCATAGCGCCTTCCTAGTTACACTACATCACATCATATTCACCCCATTCACACACATTCATACACTGATGGCAGATACTAACTGCTCATCAGTCCAAAGAAACTAACTAGTCATTCACACACACTCACACAGCAATCTGGTGTTCAGTGTGTGAAAAACACACCTGTTGCATAAAGTCAGACTCAATGAAACATGGTGCCAACAATATTGACTCTTTATAGCTTGTACTTAAACCACAACACACACGTTTTGTTGTGTATTTTCTAGCATGCCTCAGGCGAGGGGAGCTGAAAAGCTGTCAGGATTTACGAGACGCGGCTGCTGTTAACTCATAGCTGTCTAAACACACACACACACACACACACACACACAACACAACAGGTTAGATACAGTAATACCACACATGCCTGTGCATGTTCAGACACAAACTCAGACTCATTAAAATACCAATAATGTTTCCCTTCTCTTTCTGTCTGTCTGTAGTTTGTTTTTCTGCAGCCACCATGAAAATAGCATCTTTTAACATCCAGAAGCTTGGAACAAACAAAGTGTCAGACAAAGATGTCCTCAATATCCTGACTAAGGTAACAGCAACCAATGTGAACATACACACACACACACATCTTACAAAACATGAAGAAAAGTAAAACAATGAATAATAACATAGTCTTTGTGCTTTTACATATCCAATTTAGTTAGTTTAGTTACTTCATCATCATCACTGTAACAAAATTGCTGAATTTCATTCAGAAATGACTAATTATGGAAAACCAAACATGAGTTATTAATGAAGTGAAATGAGTGAATGTGTCAGGGCTGCAGCTAACAATTATTTTCATTTTCTAAAAATCTGCCTTTATATTCTGGATTATTTACTTAGTCTATTAAATTGAAGAACAGAGAAACAAAATTTACTAAACCGACCTGTTAAAAAATTACTTTTTAAAATTAAATTAAATTTATTAAGGATTATTCGATTATCAAAATTGTTGCCGATTAATTTTCTGTAGGTCAATCAGTTTAGCTTTAGAAAAAGACTGAAATGGTCAAATATATTTATAAGTTAACAAAATTAAATAAATAAAATGCATTAGAGAAAAAAACAGTGTGTCACAAATTGGTTCCACATTACCTATTTTTAATTCTTTATGTCAGGTTTGATGCTCCATAATTCAAACTTTCTTGACCTTATGCATTTCAGACACAAGTGCTCCGACTCCATTATTTAGTCTTTTAACTTCCTGTCTACAACATAAGTGGAAATATGTCGATCTGCTGCTTGTGATCACCTTCCACCTACATTTAGCAAATATCTGACCAGTTTAATAATGTAATGTAAGGACTGACAGAGCTGGAAGAAAATGAGAGCGGCTATGACAAACTTTGAACGCTAATTAGATCAGTTCTACTCCCACACGGCACCAGGATCAGCTGGTCATCTTACTGTTATACTAGTCATGGTGACTGGTTAATGTGTTTGGTATTATGTGTTTATAACAATATGATAACAAGTTATCTGAGTGGCCATTCAGAATGTGTGCTAATACTATATTTCTTCATCCAAAACACAAGAGTCACAGTCGAGACTCATTTGGTTTTATTTATACTATTACACACAGTCCAGTTTTCCATGACATCCGTTTTATTATTGAGTAACAAGCTTAATATTCCAAATTATATTAGCAGTTTAAAATATAAAGACAAAATTGGAAATGGAACAAATTAAAAAAATGGCGGGCTGCATAAGGTCAATATGGTACACTGACGTCACACTGATGTCATTCGCTCTCTCCGCCCCCCAGATCGTGTCTCGATATGACATCATTGTGATCCTGGAGGTGGTGGACATCGACGGAGATGCTGTAAAAACCTTGCTGGATGCAATCAACAAGTGAGTGCAGGCTTTATTTCTGTCTTTATTATTATGATAGATGTTATGTTAGATCCTCAGTCTTGCAATTTTCTACATGTATTGCAACTTATGGCAAAATACTAAAAACAAGACTAAGAGTCTAAAGCCAGGTAAGCAAATAAGTAATTAAAGCTTTATTTGTATAGCACTTTTAAAAACACACAGTACAAAGTGCTTCACACATACACACGCACACGGAAAATATAAATGAATAGATAAAGATATATTACAATGCAAAGACACAGCACAAAACCAAACTGAAACAAACCAAAGCATAAGGCGGGGATGGAGATCTATAAAAAGGCTTGCCTATAGAGATCGGTTTTTAGAACCAGCTTAAAGCAGGGGGATGGATAAAAGGCTGAGATCTGAGGATCTGAATGGTCGAGAAGTGGAATGAGGAATGAGGAGATCAGAAATGTAACCGGGGGCAAGGTCATGCAGAGACTTCTATGTAATCGACAGGATCTTGTAGTTCATTCAGAATTTTACAGGAAGCCAATGTAGGGATGGAAGAACATGTGGGTAATGTGGGATCGACCGCTAGTTCTAGTTAGCAGCCTGGCAGCTGCGTTTTGGACCAACTGTAAACGATTTAGAGCAGCTTGACTGTTGAGGCACGTGTAGAGGGAATTACAATAATCTAGAGAAATCTGGGAGAAAATGAAAGTGTGAATTAATAGTTTCAGATCTGTCAAAAGTCATATACTGGTCAAAGATGATACCAAGAGTGGTAGATTTGATATTAGAGTGAAATGGTCCAATAAACTGAGCCAACAGAGCCAAGCGGCTGCTTAGGCTGACAGGAATGTCATTAGCTTTGCAGATATTTGGTCATAAATCAGAGTATTGGACACATTAAAAATAGGACCTGATGGTGGCGCTAGATTAACAGTCAGGGGATCACCAAAGTTATTACAATTCATCCTGAGGGGGACATTAATGTCTGTACCAAATTTCATGGCAACCCATCCAATAGTTGTTGAGACATTTCACTGAAAACCAAAAGATGTCAACCTCATGGTGGTGCTAGAGGAAAAGTAACAGGATCACCAAGGTCATTATGTTTCATCACTCCCACATAAATGTGTTAAAAATGGTATGTTAGTTTGGAATTTCTCTCAACATATGTGACATGGGAATAGCAGATACAAAACACAGAGTTGGAAAATGTTTGATCTAACTTTGAAGCTATGTAAGGGGAAATTAAATCAACATTTACATCACGTCTGTCATTCTGTCTGTCCAGATCCAACAAGAAGCATCCCTACACTAAGAAGATCAGCGGTCGTCTGGGTCGAACGGACTACAAGGAGCAATTCCTGTTCCTGTACAGGTGAGTGTTCACCTGCAGCAGATTCTCATCGATTCCCCATAAAAACGACTGAGATGAGTTATAAGAGGAGTTTAGAGCCTGTACAGCTGTTTGTCAGCACAGGATATCAGTTTGGAGATTCCTGTTCTTCATACATGGATAATTGATTGTGCTTGATTAGAAAGATGATTTGACACAACCCTGTATCTTTCTATTGTTCAAGGCTAGCTTCAAATTTATCTGAGCTGTTATCAAAGCAACAATCTTTCCAGCATTAAACACTCACCTCTTGTAGACTAAAAAGGTGCAAGTTTTAATGGCAAGAAAAAGTATATCAAGAGGTGTTTGATGACCTAGTGGTTAAGATGCATTCATTTATTCAATTTCAGCTGGGGACCTTTGTTGCATGTCTTGCACTCCATATTTATTATCAGACTGTCCCAAATACGGCTAAACTCTTAATTTTTGCTTGAGTTTTCAAACTTCACAGAGTGATGGATTTAGCTATATTTTTACAAAAATATGCATCTTTGGAACTGAGCATTTACTTTGGGCCACATCGAGCTAAAGGAAATAGATGGATTCAAGCTAAATTTTCTCACTCACTCACTGTATTTGGACCTACAGCATATGGAAACAGAAAACATGGTGTTTAATCACAAGATCTGGATAAAGATTTGACACTAAAACACAAGAAATAACACATCTGTCATGTTGTGCTGTGTAGTGGTATGTGGACCCAAAGGCAGATGACCAGGAAGCGGTATCAGGGTGATGGCTACAGGGTTTATTGGGGTTGATGTGTTGGTAACACACAGGTAACAGGGAAGTGGGTTACCGGCTGGCAGTGGTGAAACAGGGAAGTCCAAGGTGGCTAAACAGTCCAAAAGGGACCAGGCATAGTACAAAATTCTGGACACAGAATCCCCCTAGGGGAGGTGAGACAACGAGACACAGGTGCAAACAATTAAGGAAGGGCCAACAATCAAAACTGGAGGGAAAACAAAGCCAGGAGGTAAAACCACAAGACACACAAGGGAAGGAGAATACTACAAAATAAAACAGGAAATGAAAAACCTTAAACTACCACAACGTCAATACACGTTATTGGATATTTCTGTGTCTTTAATCTTTGTTTGTTCATTTTGCACTACAATCGTCAGCTTTAAATTATCTCCTGAATTCTGAAGCTGCGTAATCAAAATATAATGTACTGATTAACAAGTGTGTGTGTGTGTGTGTGTGTTTGTGTGTGTGTAGGGATGACATGGTTGACTTGGTGGACTCCTGTCAGTTTGATGACAAGGTGACTAAGGGAAAAGACGTCATCAATAGAGACCCCTACATCCTGCGATTCAGATGCCGCAATACAGGTAGAAGACTGCTGTCGTGCACACAAAAGAAGACTTTGTTTTAGAGAGGAGAATATCTTCAAATATCTTCAAAAAGATAAAAACTTTAGGGTTTAGGGTCAGGGTTAAGTCTGGGTGTAATCAATGTAACAGAAAAGTTTACAGGAGGGGTCCTGTCAGATACAGCTGTCTGAATGTAAAGTGTGTGTGTGTGTGTGTGTGTGTGTGTGTGCCACTACAGTGCTGGAGGATCTAGTGATGATCCCAGTTCACACCAAACCAGAGGACTCGGAGAAGGAGCTGGACGAGCTCTACGATGTCTTCCTGCACGTCAAGGAGAAGTGGAAGACTGATGTAAGGACATGACATCATCAGTACACTGACAAAACAATACAATCAAACAATAATCCAATTCAGTGTTTCCTAAACAGGGGCACCTGTATCCCAGGGGGTGGAGTAGCTGATTTGAAAAAAAAGAAAGAAATTAGTTTGATAAAAAACAAACAAACAAACAAATATTTAGTCAGCTATACACCGAACATTATATGTTGTGATTGAGAGCGCGTGGAAACTAGTTAGCAAGTGAGCAAGTAGATAGCTAAAAGTAATGGATAAATGGTTAAAATAGACAGATGAAAGTAAAGGATAACCAACTGAAATAGATAGCTATTGGATAAATACTGAAAAAGCTGGGGGATAAATGGTTGAAATGGCTAAAAGTAATGAATAAAAGGTTGAAACATGCAGCCTCTGCCACTCCAAGTGGTGGTAGACAAAAAATGTTTGAGAACCACTGATGAACAGTAAGGGCATGAAAATAATGTTAAAATGCTTTAAATATCAGAAAAATTCACACCTCTTTTATAATTTTAAAATAGTAGTTCTTTGTCAGAAATGGAAGTTCAGGAAGTCATCAAAAGAACAACTCAACCATATGACAAATAAAAGAGTTTGCTGTCTTACCCAGAATCAGATAAGAAGATCATGGCCCAGTTTACCTGTTAGGGGCACATATTTAATTTGACATTGGGAGCCCGTTGACACATGCTGCACCTCTCTGAGTGCTGATGTTCTGCCACCTCTGTGCTCTAGAACGTGATGATCCTGGGCGACTTCAATGCGGACGGCTCGTACGTATCTAAGAAGAAAATGAAGGACATCCGTATCCGTAGCGACAAGAACTTCCATTGGCTGATTAGAGATGATGTCGACACCACAGCAAGCAACCGAAACAACCACACATACGACAGGTAACACACACAAGTGCCAGTGGTGGAAAATATAATACACTAAAGAAAATGTCATACACCGTCCATCTTAAGCCAAGTTTTGGGTTTGCTGAAAATACTTCTGTACTTTTACAAAAGTAAAAATTTGAAGGCTTTCACTTTCTTTTATTTGCGTTTACTTAAGTGCAGGATTTGAATCTCTATTTACAAAGACACAGGTGCACACCCACCTACTGCCTAAATAAACTGTAAATAAAGGACAAGTAGAATTTCAGCTTTCACCCTGAGATAAAGGCTTAAAGGAGTAGTTTGAAATTTTTGTTATTGTGTTATTGTGAGCAGCTGATTAACTTTGCCTAGCACAAAGCCTGGAAACAGGTGAACGGAGCCAGGCTAGCTGCTTCCCCCTGTTTCCAGTCTTTATGCTAAGCTAAGCTAACCGGCTGCTGGCTGTATCTAACGGACAGATATGAGAGTGGTATCGATCTTTTCATCTGACTCTTAGTAAGAAAGCGAATAAGTGTATTTCCCAAAATGTCAAACCATTCCTTTAAGTTGCATGAAATAAAGAGTAACAATTACAAAATTCCTTTATTCTTTTCCAGTGTTGTGTTCCAGTTTTGTAATGTTGTGCCTCTACGTCTTGGGTTTGTTTGCTTTGGGGGTTACATTTATTTGTTTGTATTTTTTGTATTTACATATTTATACGTTTAACTTTTTTTGTTGTATTTATATTGGCTGCTGCAAGGCGAGTTTCTCTTTAAGGGAGAGTACAGTAAAGGGAAGTAACAGCATAGTTACGTAATAGCATAGTGCGAACATCTCAAGAGAGCGACTTTGGTAATTTTAGTAACATCCTGTTTTTCTCTGTTCAGGATAGTGGTTTACGGAGACGACATGTTCCAGGCTGTGGTTGAAGACTCTGCCAAATCCTTCAACTTCCAGAAGGAATATAAACTAAGTATAGAGCAGGTCTGGTGTTGTTGTCACGCTTTCATTTCACAAGGCCTGAAATTAATTATTGTGCTGGTCTTAAGAGCCTTAGTTTTAAAGTCTGACCTGGCATTACAGAACAGGTTAAAAATCACCAAATTCATAGAGGTTCTTCCTCTAGTAAGCATGAATATACTCAGCAGATGACATGACATCTTGTGTGCGAGTGGACATTTAAGTGTACACATATTACTCTTACACAGTGTACATGTATATAATGATCCTCTGGAGAGCATGAAAATCTTCAGTAACTTTCATGGTAATCTGCCAGTTGTATTTTATGTATTAAACGTTAAGGCTGATGATGTTCTATATTTTTGTTATTGTAAAAAAAACAACATGAAAAGACCAAAACCAACAATGTCTAGAGTAAAGCTCCTGGAGTGGTATTATGGTGCTCATTAGGAAACATCCTCTTGAGACCATCAATATCCACTAGAAATGTAATTGAAATCCAGCTTTTCTTCCTTTTCTCATTATTATTTAGTAGAAAAATTAACGCTAAGCAACGTTCCATCTTTGTTCTCCCAAAACAGAATTATAGGCTTTTATTAATGGATATAATGTGCTAAAATTAAATGTCTCTCAGTTTCCCTTTACAAGTGTCCTTCTTGTTAACTGTGTAATTGTATGACCTGGATTGGGTTGCACCAGCTATTCAGAAATCCATTTCTAAGTTTGAACGTCCTTCCTAAGTTCTTAGTAACTACTAGCTAGTTTTAAACTAGTGATTTACTAAATCACATTGCACCACCTAAAGAAATGTCTAAGCTAGTAAAGAATTCAGTAATGTGTAAATTGGTTGCAAGGAGCGCTGTCCAATCAAGGCCTTACTTGCTAACTAAATGTTAGATTGTTTTATTTATGTCTGCACACATGGACAAATATGTGTGTTTCAGAGTTAGTTGTATTCATACAGTTTAGAATCAGAGGGAAATATCTGATTATGCTATGTCAAATGTTATTGGCATAATGTTTGTAATTTGAGGTATGTTGTGTTATTTCTGTAAAATCTCATTCAAAATCACTATTAAACAACTTTTATCAAGTTTCAGATATGTCGAACGTACTCCATATTATCTCTTTTACTCTTCAGTGTAGATGGGTCATATACAGTATTAGCAAGCTAACGTTAGCTTTGTCAGTTGGTTCAGTCAGCTAACAGTTACAGCTGGTAGTTAGTGGATGTAAATATTTAGTAACAACCTTGTAAGACCTAGTTTGTGTAGCACAACCAGTTTTTATTTAGTAATGCATTAAACTCCACTATGCAAACACTTACATTGGAACTGGGCTAAGTTTGAACTCACGAAAAGCTGGTGCAACCTGGTTTGATTCTGTCCAACACAACTTCATTCATCCAGAATTGTATATCGCTCACAACTGACAATAGCTGTTTTCAGTCAGTAAAAAACAGTTTATTTTACAGGCTCTGAAAGTGAGCGACCATTACCCTGTGGAGGTGGAGATGGAGATGAAGTCGAAGTCCAAGAGGAAGAAGACCCCTGAAGATGATGGTAAGAGCACAATTATACCTTCATACTTATTATTATGTACTACTACTACTTCTGTTATTAATAATAATTGTAAAATCAATATTTAGTTCTTGTTAAATGATGGCTGTTTTCTTTTGTCTTATATGAAAAAAAACAACTTGGCAACACTAGCTGCCTAACTTGAAGAATATTTGTTTCGTGGACGTGTTTCGGTGCAGAGCCTTCATCAGGGTGATTTACAGAATGTGAAAAAAAACACAGCCTATTTATTCTTGTACACACACATATATATATATACATACTCTACAAGAACAACAAACATGAAACAAAATATCACAAAGATAAGGAATTTAAAAACTAGCTGAGTGTAAAAATCTGCTAATACAGTTAAATAAAACTACAAAATGTGTTTTAGACACATATTTAACAGCATTCTCAAACTTAATCTTTCCAGAGGCAACTGACACATTCAGTGAATATCATGAGGTTCAGTTTGGCCATTATGAGCACCATATTTCACAATTATTATATAAAGATCTCGTAACTAAGAGATACCAAGTCATAATTATAAGATAAGGTCTCAGAGCTCTGCTCCTTTACTCAAATTTGGAGTTTCTGGTTCCAGTGCTAAGTGGTCCTTTTCTGTTACTGTGGCTGAGCTGAGATGTAAAAATGACAATTTGCTGTTTTATGGGGGGGTTATGTGCTGGACTCGTTTTTGGCTGGGAACAGTAACTTCCTGGAGCCTCCGCTGATTGCCTGGCCAACAAACAGTCCGGCAAATAACCCCCACTAAAACGGCAAATTGTCATTCATACACAGGTTTTTATTCGGATTAAAGAAACGAGATATAATGTGTTAATTAGTGAGCTTTAGAGGTGCTGGCAGGTGGGTTTTGTTCCTGTTGGATAAAGCCAGGCTAGGTGTTTCCTCATTTCCAGTCTTTATGCTAAGCTATGCTAACTGGCTGCCCGATGTAGCCTTATATTTTATGGAGAGATATGAGAGTGGTATTGATCTTTTTCTTTCTTCACCAGAAAGAGAATTTCCCAAAATGTCGAAATATTCCTTCAAACATCATCCTTCCTAACCTGTGCTGATGTAGCTGCAGGACTCTGAATTATGTGGTTTTTCTCTGCAGGTCAAACAGCAGGAGCAGTCGGTACCGCCGGGGCTCGTGGCCGTGGCCGTGGCCGAGGACGAGGACGAGGACGAGGACGAGGATCTGCTGGAGCTAAAGCTGCTAAAAAATAAGAGACACCTTGCCAGCGGACCCGCAGGGGTCTGGGCGTCCTCCCCCATTATATTTTGAGTGTCAGACAGTTCTGACTTCTTCACTTTTTATACACCAGTTTGTGCCTTTTATGCATCAATTTCAAAGTCTGCTACTCTCAACATGAATGTAAAGGAATAAAGAGTCAATAAGAGTATTTGTAGGCATTATAAAATAAATCTCATTTTATCTCAAAGGATGGGGTAGCCTACGCTTTGGCAGATTCATGCCCACCCAATGGGTTACTGGTTAAATTTCTCTCTCACACATACACACACACGGCAGGTCTTCTGCTTACATCCTCAGAGATGTCAACTAGTGTATCTGGGAGAATGGCACGGCGTAGTGAACTATCACATGATGAACACACAGTACGATCTAATAACAACACTACACACATTACTCTCTCCCACTCTGCGTCCCCTGCCCGAGCTCGAGTCACCGTAACCAGGGCAGGGATGACGCTGAGTGACAGACAACTGTCCAGACTGGAGTTGTTCAGGGGCGTTTATCATCCAGTAACATGAGAAGACTATACCACATTATCTATAATGCTGTAGCTGTGTCACTGGATGCAGAGAAAGCCTTTGACAGTATAGAATGGCACTACCTATTCTTTGCACTGTCTAAATGTGGCTTTGGTTCAAATATTTAAAAAAGGGTCAAATAATTATATAACGATGCCATGTCTTCTGTGAAAACTAATGGTATTTTGTCTAAACCCTTTTGTCTTATTCACTCTACCCGCCAAGGTTGTCCAGTCTCACCGTTACTCTTTGTTTTTGCCTCTGGCATGTGCCATACGTAGCAACCAAAAAATAGAGGCCATTGAAACAGGAGGTTATGACTATAAATGTAGCTTATACACAGACAACATTTTATTAACATTAAGTAAACCCATGCAGTCTATTCAATCAGTGCTAAGGCTGATCAATACATTCAGTACTTTTTCTGGATACAAAATAAACTGGAGTAAATGTGAGGCAATACATCTTAACTGTAATACTTTTTCTACTGACTTGAGTAATGCACAATTCATGTGGAAACCTAAAGGGATTAAATATGTGGGTATTATAATCGTAGCCCCTATTTCCAAAATCTATGAACTTGTCATAGCAGGAAAAGCCCAGGTGCGCATTCCTTTTAGGTGAGCCAGTTCCAGGGTCCTGTTATTGTGAATGCTGGCTCACTGGCACGGCTTACTGGGACACTTAATGGAACTGAGCCATCGCTAACAAAATTTGTTTCACCTGAGCCTTTCCTGCTATGACAAGTCAAAACGTCTGCCGTGAAAAAGGTCTCTTGAGCTGCAAGGTGGGGGCAGGTCTCCTCTTGCATCGCCAGCTGTTAACTGACCGGTCATAGCTCGGTGTTGGCTTCATTTCATTTAGGTTAACACATAAACAGAAACTTAAAAAATACAAACAATTCAGGGGTGCGGTTTATTCATCGTCTCAACAATGATGTGTCTCATTACTCTGCAGCAGGCCAACTTTCTTGTTTCTGTTTCTTTTCTCCTTGGCATCTGTCACTGACAGGCTCATATTAGATAAGACCTGCCTTCTTGATGTTCAGCATCCAATCAAAAACATTTCTGTGTGTGCTAATGCGCCAAGAAATGAAGCAATGTGCCAGCTAGCTGATATTAACATGGATGCAATGGAGGTCTCAAAATGTTTGTTAGGCCTCAAGGATACACACTGAATATTAACTGAACTACCTTTAAACCCAACACATTTTATACAGACACATAAATCAAGTCTAATGTGTCTGTGTGTAATGTGTAAATACAACTGTTGTTTCACATTAGACAGAAGTCGGTCACAAAAATCGGTTTCTCTAAATTAAGAACTCTCTATAAATGGTGATTTCAACCTGGTTATTGCCTGAAGGTCATGTCGTAACCGGAGCTGTGACAATCTAAGGCTTCCTGTCATAAGTCGCTGTACCAAAGCAAATTATTGATTTAATGAGGCCGGAAACTGTCAACAACTTGGGGTTTAAAAAGGCACTATTACTTTAAACACAGTTAGATGGTTGAGATTCTTGACTGATGCCTTTCCAACTAACCAATAATTCAAATAACAAGCATTAATTAGAAAAACTTTATTAGTATCTCCCTCTTTACAATACAACAAAAACCTGGGGTGACTTGTGTTTCTGATAGTTAAAAGTTTCACATAGACACAAAGCAAAATATGGTGGAGATCAGGATTTTTTTCTCGCTTTCCAGGTGCAGCCCTTCATTTCTAAACTGAGTTTGAAGATTTTGGTCAGTGTGTATGACTGAGTGAACTGTTCTCAACAACAAATATCAGTGTGAAACCTCTAATTACATGAGTTATGATGTGGTAACCCGACCTGACTGGCACAGATGTTCCTGTCCTTGAAATCCTCAAAAGTATTAAACGCATTTTCTGTACATTTTCACTGGTGGAGGAGTTCAACACCAGGGCAGGTTTTTAGTTTGATGGAATCCATGTTTAACAGAGCAAAACTCTCACTCAGCTAGCATACAGACATCGCAGACGCAGGAAGCGAGGCCAGGGAGCAAACAAACATCGTCATCAGATTCAGACTTTACTTCTTGCCCGATTTCTTGATGCCACTGCTGCCTGGAGTAAAAAACAAAACAAAACAAAAAAACGACAACAGGAAGCATAACTTTGGGTGTGTAAGAAAACTGCTAATCCGATCAATTAATCCCAGTGTCAAAATTGTGGCCGCACTTTGTTTGTTTGAAACTGAAAGGCAGACTATAAATGAAAGTATAGGTTGTTTTGATTTCATATAAAATCACGTGAGGTTTAATTGATCACAGAACCACATTAATTTATTTCCTGACTTTTAGCCTTAAGGACAGGTTTGAATCTTTTTTTCTATCTTAAAACAATACCCACATGCCCATATGTATGTCTGAGTTACTGGTCGCTGTAAAGGGCTGGATATAGTCCAAAACGAACACGGTTCTGTTAATATGACATTCGATGTCTGCGTACACAGAGGTGTTCACACAGGTTTGTTGGCGTGTAAGGTCGTCCAACACTATGTCCATTTCCATGCAAATCTTTGTGGATATGGGCAGATGATAAAATTTATATCACATGGACCCCTTGGGTATGTGGACACAGAAAATATAATTAGCACTTATCTTTGTCCTGGTAGGTTTGTCGCTGGGACAAAACACAGGCAACAAACATACACACAACTTCCAGGACAACAATATGACAAGATAACCTCTTGATGTGTTTAACTCTCTGCACTGAACAAGGACTGTGGATTTGTCACCCATCTTTTAAAGCCATTTTACTGGAAACCGACTGCTCACTTTGATTGCTGCTCTTTATCACAGTGAATGAAAGAACAGAAACATGGCAACTGCACAGCAGTAGTCTCCTAATCAGTAATGAGACAAGGAGAAACAGCAGTTACCTGGATGTCACGCCATATTAGTATGTGTGTGCATGGCTCTATATTATAAATTGAAGTGGTGCAGTTATTGTGGGTAAAATAATTAAAGCATGATATGACCCAATCATGTACATCTGCCTAGTGTTGCGGGGGTGCCATCAATGGGTAAAATCCAATGCTGAACTATAAATCAAAATGTAGGCTGTAGGTGTCTACAGCAGTACTACCATTAACCCCTTGCAAGCATAAACATATATCCAGCTTAACTCTTTCATTGTGCATGTGAGTATTGTATTAAGATACACTTCAGAAACTTTTCCTTTAAAAAAGGGTCACATGCACATCATATACACCATGATTGTTTTTCTGGTATTACCTAGAGGTCCTTTTCCTGAAGCTTTGGCCTTCAAAGCCTCCAAGGCCTTCTGATCTTCCTTTTGCTTCTGCTTGAAGGCCATATCATCCTGCAGACACAGACAGTTTACAATCCTTTGACTAAACTCTTTCCATGATGTCGCTTCTGTCTTACGTTCCTCTTCAGTTTGGGCTGCAACTAACATATATTTATTAAATGAATCAGTTATTTTTGCAATTAGTTGCCACAACAGCACACAAAAAACAAACAACAAAAACAAAGTTGCTTCAGGGCAATTTGTTTATATACAACAAATATTCAGTTGAAATAGTGATGGGGTGATGATTTCATTATTTTCGGAAGCGTAGACTAAAAGATTAAAAAAAAAATCTTAAAGATATATTGTCACGTAAATTTTCACACACACCAAGGGATTTGCTTTGGTGTTGTGGTGCATAACAGTCAAAATATACAAAGTAAGAGAAAAGTATCTATCTATATAAATAATAGAAATGTACCGTATATAGTAGTGAAAAGAGCTGCAGTGTTTAAAATGATTGAATGCACAAACTTGTGAAAATAATAATACAGAAATTGGCTTTAATGTAACGCGTCAAGTTACATTATTTTAACTGATAATGAAAATAATCTTACAGAGAAACACACTTACATCATCCATTTCCTTGGACTGTTTCTTGGGCGCCTTCAGTGGTTTCTTTTTTCCTCCTGAGGACAACAAATTAATAAATATATTAGCTAACTGCCTGCTAAGACTCCAATTGGCCACGCCGTACTCCTTTGATAAATCTGACAATTGCTCGTCAATTTAACATATGTCCAGTGCACAAGGAAGCCAACTGTACCGCGACAGTTTCACATTTTATAATTAACATGAACGTTAGTTTGCCTGTTGATAACACAAACGGAAAACTAACGTTATAATATAGCGTTAGTTCAGACTTTGTTTAAATTATCTTTTGCTTTGACAGTTTATTAGCCGAATGTCCCAGATCCGTACATGGTCTAGATACATTGTCTATCTTGTTTATATATTGACCGACAAGAAAAAAAAGGCATTAATGTTGCAGGTTTTTAATGTAGTTTGGTGAAAAAAGATGACGTTTTCGGGCTCGCGCTTTCTTTAGCAGCCGTTAGCTAGCTAATCCACGCAGTAAAACACGCTACGTTGAGTTTTGTTTTGTTGTCAAAAATGATAATTTGTGATGACCGCAAACTTTTCAGATGACCATGAGATGAAAAGACGCCTCACCTTCTCTGCCAGACATGTTTAAAAGTCGTTACAGTAGTCGGAAGGAAAGAAATAAATGTAGCCGGTGGTCTCTCTAATCCGCGCTGTTAGGACCCCAGTGAACTCTGAACCGGAAATAGAATGACCGTCATGTGCCTGAACGAAAACTCACCCTGCTGTTAGCTGTTTCATTTGACATCAAGATGCTAACTAGTTAGCCAAAAGAAACTGCATCCGTGTGATATGTATGCTTTGACAACATTGAAGAAAATAGGTATATTTATTTTGATACCTTGAAACTATCGTAGGATGTCACAGGTTTTTGACAGTTTACCTGTAACTGTTAGCAACGTGGAGTTAAAAGCTAGCTAGTTGGGAATGAAGCAGGGAAATGAATAGAACAGTCAGCTAACTTTAACCTTGTTAAAATAGTTGTGTAAGTTATACTAATGATGTTAG
The DNA here is from genome assembly GCF_020085105.1 of Siniperca chuatsi. NCBI lineage: Eukaryota > Metazoa > Chordata > Actinopteri > Centrarchiformes > Sinipercidae > Siniperca > Siniperca chuatsi. The sequence continues at coordinate 5,981,213 of NC_058043.1, read as the reverse complement.
GCCTTGTAAACTTTATCTTCCTCCAGTCTGTCTGGTCATTCATTAGATGTATCAGTCAGTATTAGAAGTGTTGTATGTTAGTTTTCTTATGATGAAAACAGATCGTGTGTATTGGGAAATCATTCATCATGCTGTATGTACAGAGTGTATTTTAAATATCTGTAATTTATTTTAGCTGTAAGTTATGATACTTCATATAAATAGAGTAAGGTTATTGGTCGTTTTGTTAACTGCCTTCATAATGGTGTCTCTGGATTGAGATTTTCAAAAAAGAGCTTCAAGACACAATTCATCATTCTACACAATCTACTGTCGACTAATACTAAGAAATATTTTATTATTCCTTTGACACAACAGCACACCTCTAGCCGATTGTCTAAATAAGATGCATTAAACCTCTGCAACATGCACAGTTGATAGTTTGTCAAACATCTAATATAATTTTTTAATGTTGTTGTCACAGGTGCGTGTTCCAGTGTTGGCTCTGTAGCTGCAGAGAAAGTGAAGCTTTGACAGTTTTCAAGCTGCACTTCTGACTGCTGCCCTTCCCAATGAGGTATTTCTACACAGTGTAGTCCATAGGGGAGACCTAAGCTTTTCGGCTGGTTCTACATAAAAATACAGCACTGAAGCTGATGACTAACAGAATCTTTACTCTGTCAGGTACAGGGGAGCTCAGATCTCTCTCTGGGTTCATGGCTCGTGCTGTCTGTCCCGCCTTTCCTTGCCTGGATCTCTGCCAGGCAGAATCACTCTGGTCCGGACCTACAGTGCTCACCATCAGCCCGGCTCCTCGCCACCCACTAACCCCGCCCCTCCTGATGGGAAGGGTGGAGCCGAGGTGGTGAAGGAGCGTGCCCTGGCTGCCTTACAGGTACAGGAAATCCCTCTTCTGACTGTTTATAACAACTTTGCAGACCATAGACATCACTGCCAACATGTTGACTACCACTGACTTATTAGAACTGTATTAACAATTGTGTAATAAAAACACCATTATCATCTGATACTACAAAAGAACACAAAACCAAATTAAAACACTGCCCTCTTTTTCCCTTCTCTCCCTCCTCCAGCATGCAGGTCATTTGGGGCAGCAGTGGGGTCAGAGGTTGGCTCAGACGACCTCCGCCTCAGTCAACTACTGGTGGCAGAGGTACGAGGAGTTTGTTGGGCTCAACGAGGTCCGCGTGGCCCAGACCAAGGTCACTGAGGTCAGCAGACAGCAAGAAACACCTCAACTTCCAAGTTCAGTCCACCCACACTGATATAAATAGGGTAGACAAAATATGAGAAACACATCTCAGTATAACACAATACAGTTTAACAGCACCACAAACTAGAGCTTTCAAAATGACCATAAAGCTGAATCAACACCTCTCTAAAACAGTATCCACAAAAACCGAGCATCATAACCTTCAGGAGGGATTTGTTGCAGGCATTTGTTTTAAGCCTGATTCGGACGGGATTTATATTTATCTAAGGAATGTCAGATGGTTGTAATGTAACAACCAGACCTCTGTAGCCCGCTCCTCATCTCTGCTTGAGGCTAGCGGCTCCAGGCCACATTAGCTGATACTAGCATAACCCACCCGAATCTCGGACTCAACTGTCCGCTGTTAGGTTTTTAAAAAGAAGAAGAATGTGAGGAATAAAAAAGACGATAGCTGTGGTTCTGCTGAATCAATTTTGATCCGTTTTTTTAAACTGCCCATCGTGAGTCAGACACTGTTATAGGAGTGCAATACTAAACTACATAACTAACTACATGTATTTAACACTGTCAACCTGCAGACACCAGGTCTTTACTGTAAAAGCAAAGCAGACATTCAGAAAGAGCCATCAGAGTAGTTTGCAACTGTTTGTGTAAATAATTAAATTACCAGTAAATATTATAATATATTTATAATAATAACATTAATATCATCAGTAATGTATAATTAGATAATTTAATAAGCCAGATGATGACAAATGATGTATACTGAGAAATATCCTGAGTCTCAGAGATGTGTGTTTCTTCCAGGCTGAGGCAGCGTTCATGGTGGCCAGAGGGATGGTGCGCGAGGCTCATGCTAGCCTGGAGGCCCTGCAGGGCAAGCTGAAGGAGGTCAGAGACCGGCTGGACAGAGTCTCCAGGGAGGAGGCTCATTACCTGGAGCTGGCCACTCTGGAGCACAAACTGTTGCAGGTTAGCTGAGGCAATTGAAAATGTGCATAAAAACAGGTGGAGGGAAACGCATGTGAAGCAACTGTTGTGTGGCTGTTTTATGTTTTACAGTGTTCGAGATCCAGATAGTTTGAAGTCAGAAGAAGAAGTGGAAGAACATTTATTCTGTGGAATAAAAGATAGAGTTAGCTACAGTGGCATGGGTCAGCAACAGTTACTCAGAACTGTTGACCGTCAGCCCTCTTACCTTACCTTACCTGCTTTTAACCTAATGGTATGATCTCTGCCTGTCATCTTACGTGATTGGTCAGTGTGTGGAGTGCACTTGGCTGAGCTGTGGGGAGAAAAAATGGACAGCGGAGGAGAAAGAGAGAGAGAAAATGAGATAAGGAGAAAAGCTCTGGAGGAAAGTGACGCTAAATGCTGCAAAATTACAGATATGTTCACGAGTAAGGGACATGGTTAGTGTTTACAAAAAACAACAAAAAAAGCATACTTGCAGGGCTGCCTTCAGCACATCATAATGTCACACGAGTTGATTGTATGTGTTTTAAAAAACTAATAAATGGCATCAACTTGCATATGCATGGAAATAACATTGAAAATAAGGACTTATATACTCTTTAACCTCCAGTTACTCAGAGCAACCAGAGCTTCATGATGATCAACAGAAGTCCAGTCAGAGCTCTGAGGAAATGCCAGGTGTAAAACGAACTCCAAATGTGCACAGAAATTATATATCTGAATATTTATTCCTGTAGCCTCAATTATGGAAGTGCAACTGACTAACTCTTGAAACTGAAGACACTTTAGACTGTTTCTTTTAACTAGTTTGGATGTTTTTGAAGTAGTTTTTGTGTGTAGTTATAAAACTAAAAGGTATGTTACTGGCATAACCAGTAAATGTGGGCTGTTGTGAATGTGTGGAGATTGGCCTGGGCTGAGTCCGGCCCTGCTTATCACTGAGTCATTCATATGATTATAATGATATTATAGGAAATATACTTATTAGTCCAGTCAGAGAGATCTGTTCTGTTACAATGTACCTGTTTATGGAATAACAGCTCAGTTGATTGAATTGAACTCATAATGAACCACCGTCCTGCTCTGTCCTGACCGCAGGAGGAGCGTCGTCTCCGGACAGCGTACGAGAACGCAGAGGGTTCGGAGAGGGAGAAGTTCGCCTTGTTCTCAGCAGGCGTTAGGGAGAGCCACGAGAAGGAGAGGACAAGAGCAGAACGCACCAAGAACTGGTCCGTCATCGGCTCGGTGCTCGGCGCCCTGATCGGGGTCATGGGATCAACATATGTCAACCGCGTCCGCCTGCAGGTGAGGGGGGGATGATGATAACAGGTGGATTAATTTACTTCTTTACTTCTTCGCTTCAGCACTAATTGTAACATTTTGAACTACAATACTGAGAAAAAATGTCTTGTTTGATGCGCTCAGTGGCCAGGTTGAGACTACTGTAAATGTTATGATTTATTGACACTTTGATAGGAATTGGATTATTATTTTTATTTTAATACAATTTTTTTTTTAAACAATTGAAATGAATTATTTTTAGCCATGCTAGCAGCATGGGATGGCAATATTGGTCGGTCAGTCCACCACTTTCATGTTCCACACAGGATGAATTATTCATGTAGCGCCATCATCACGTCAAAATTTTAAGTTGTCCAATACTTTGGTATATGATTAAATACCTGCAAAACCAATGACATTCCCATCAGCCCCAGCTGTACTTTGTGTTTAGTGCTAATTAGCAAATGTTGGCATTCTAACACGCTAAACTAAGATGGTAAACATTATACCTGCCAAACATCAGCATTTTAGCATTGTCATTGTGAGCATGTTAGCATGCTGACATTAGGATTTAGCTCAAAGCATAGCTATGCCAAAGTACAGCCTCAGAGAGCTACTAGCATGGCTTTAGACTCTTAATCTTGTCCCTTTACTACAAATCACACATACTTAACACTTAAGATTTTCCTTATGAAGTTGCTTTTGTTTCTTGGGCTCTTCATTTTATGTGTATCAGCACATCACCAGGACACCAGTGTGCATCGATCTTTGTTTCAGCTGATACATCTTCACCTCTCTCATCTGTAGGAGCTGAAGAATCTGCTGCTGGAGGCCCAGAAAGGTCCAGAGAGCCTGCAGGAAGCCCTCAGAGTCCAAGCTGGAAACCATCGCTCCCAGCAGGACGAGCTCCGAACACTCATCGACAGCCTCAGGGTCGCTCTGAATTATGCCTTCTCACAGAGGGACAGCGTCCTTCAGGATAAGGGAGGTCCAACGCCAGACTCTCCCACGGTGCCTCTATCAACCTTAAAAGACCTCCACATTGGCAACCAAAGGACAGAGTCCCTCCTGGAGTCCCTCCCGCCACAACTGGAACAGCTGGAGCAGGGGCTCGGTAGAGTTGAGGGCGAATTGTCGGTGGTGAGGAGGCTGCTAGAGACCAGACCACAGGCTGAAACGCAAGCTGCTCAGCTGAAGGTAGCAACAGCAGAGAGACCAGAGAGAGGGGACCAGTGGGAGTCTGAGGCGGTGGTGAGGCATCTGGAGGAGACCCAGAGGACGCTGGGAGAACGAATCAGGACCAACACTGTTTATAACGCTGTGTTTACCTACACCGCCACCGCCATCACCATCTCTGCTGTCTACCTGCTGCTCAGAGGAGCTGGTTAGACATGTTTCTCCAGTTTAAATATGTTCACATGCACTGTAACATTTTCATTCACTGGGAGAGATAATCTAAATTATGTTATAATTATGTCAGAATACAACATTTACGTGGTTGGAAGTAACTCAGTTTCTTTCATAAACTGGTTACAATTGTTAATTTAGGCTTCTCATCTACTGCTGCTGTTTACTGCACTACTGATTGCTTCTAAATATTTTTAATTCTGTGATCTCAAGATAACACGTTAACTAACAGGAGTTTGGTCCTAATTCCAGCTGTGCTGCATTCAAGTGCTAGCGCTCACCAGTCTTAGTATTTATCATTTCTTGTCCATAATTGTAACTTGATTTATTTTTTTCCAAATTGTCAAACATGATAATCAGATTTGTTGTCTAATCTGACACTACGCATCACTGAATCAGATTCCCACCAGAATGAAACACTGGAGTACAGAATAGACATCATGTTGATATGATGTCACATGTGACACATCAGGTAACCGTAGGACTGCATCAATTTAATACTTGTCATCATTTACTTTATAAAATGTCAAAACTGCCCATCACAATTTCCTAGAGCCAAAGATCATGACTTCAAATTACTTGTTTTGTCCATCCACCATTGCTGGATTAACCACCTAGTGGCCCCCAGGGGCTTAAATGAGCTGTGGGCCCCTACTGACCACCCTGTTTGTAGTAATTTGGTAAAAGACTAATTTATTTAGGAATATGCAGCATATAAATTATGACGCAGGGCCCTCTCAAAGACAGATAATGATGCAGGACCCACCTTAAGGCCAGTATCATTTTGATTTATTGGTGCATATTCATCTAAAGAAATTGAATATGGGGCCTTTGGTGCTCCACGGCTTTGCCCAGTTAGTCCAGCGCTACTGACGGTCAAAATGCTAAAATATTAAATTCATTTCAACTCATTATATAAAACAGAGAAAAGCAACAAATCCTCACAGTTGAGAAGCTGTCAAATGTTTGTCATTTTTTCTTGATACATGACCTGAATGAATAGCCAAATGTTTTTTGCTACATTTTCTGTCATCTAATCGCCAAATTGTTTCAGCACTAGGTAAGAGCATCTCAGAAACCTCCCCGTTTTGCAGAACGGCTGCTCGAAAGCATTGTTTTTCCTGATAAGAATTCAGAGTTTCTGAATCTGGAGAGCAGCATTAGTCTTCGTCACTGAATGAGATCATCAGCTAAATACCTAAAGAGACGAATACCAGTTTAACTAAAGCTTGTGCTTTGTTCACGCTGTACCTGCTGCTCAGACACTTGAAGACATGGATTCATTTTTAGATGAAAGAAAAAATGTAATGATTATTCGCCTAACAACCACTTCTAAATCAAACACCTGTGACAGTCAAAACATCACTTCTGGATAGAGACATAATTTAGGTTAGCTGTTATCCAATTGATGGATCCAAACATGATGGGTTTTACTGATGATAATTGATGGTAATATGTGGCCAAGTTAGTCCAGTGCCAAGTGAGTTTTTAACTTTGGTGACTTGATTCAGCCTTCTCATCAGCAGCCTTGTCAGTAGTTGACCAGCTGAACCTCAGAGGGACTACATCCTGTTCATGATCCCAGCTCTGGGATTCATTTCCAGTCTGCTCCAAACTAAAACAGCGCAATACTCAGACAACAGACGCACTCGAGTTGCACTTGATTTTTGTTGCCAGACATGTAAGAAGAACCCATTCATTTAGATTTGGTTGATTCTCTTCTCACCAGAAAATTTAGATCAGAAAACTTTTCTTATTTCATGGGACATGAAATTGTGCATGAGATCAGTATAAGCACCTGAAGGAGCAATAATGAGAATAAATGAACTTTTCATTACTGTAAGAAAACATTGTCATATGAATCGACAAAATCAGACTGACCAATTAAAATCTCTATATGTTCCCTAACAAAACTTTGAGATGGCCTTTACTTGCCTTTAATCACTGTTGTCTCCACTGTTCTTTGGATAAAAAATAAAATGAGAATAATTCCAAACATCTGATGAAGAAAGACTAATTTAGTTTTTATTTTCATTTCACATGCACAACATGTTTATTCCTGTTTATTATTGTACACGACAATATAAGTCTGCAACTAACGATTATTTTCATTAGCGATTAATCTGCTGAATACTTTGCTGATTAATTGTTTGGTCTACAAAATGTCAGAAATTAGTAAAAAAAAGTTCCCCCAGCCAAAGATGACCACTTTTAAATGCTTGTTATGTCCAAACAACGATTCTAAAGCCAACTATATTCAGTTTACTGTTTTTAAGACAAGAAAAAACAGGAAATCTTAACATTTGAGTGGCTGGAACCAGCATGTTTTTGGCATTTTTATATGAAAAATTATCTAAATGATGACTCAATTATCAAATTTTTTGCAGATGAACCATTGTGTTGAGACATTAAGGTTTTATTCTGCTTCTAAAACACAGCTGTACATGAGGAGAGTTCATTAGTGATTACTTTGAGACAGATTTGTAAGCCCAGTAGGGGGCAGAAGCTGAACACTTTTCCTTATATCCGGTATACTGTATTGCCAAAAATATGTGGACATAACATACTGTACTTATGTGTACTTTTTCAATCAATGCAAACTTTAATGCTACAACATCTAATTATATAACACAGAAATAAGTACAGATAAATAGAAAAAAGTAAGAAATAAATATTTAGAAGTATATCAAATAAAAATATGAATAGAAATAAAAATAGAAACTAAACAAGTTAGCAATTAAAGTCAAAATTACAAGGCAAGTAATATACATGCAGTATCCATGACCAGTGTTGCACTTAAGCCAATAGTGCAGTACTGTCTCAAGTGAAGTGACATAGTGTGATTAGTAGCAGCAAAGCTTGCAAAGTACATGTACACAGCGTACACCAGAATAGTATATAAGTAATGATACTTGGTGTTAGTATAGTATATAATGTAATAAAAGCATATAGTGTAGTAACGTATTAACATAATACAGCATAATATAGTATGGAATATAAAATATAATAAGTGAAATGTAGTAATATAGTATAGTATAGTACAGCAATATAGTATATGATATAGTATGATATATAATAAATAATAAATATAGTGTCCCGAGTGCCTCCGTCTTTGTGTCAGCAGTTTGGGTTTGTCTCTTTCTTGTTTCAACATGATAACGTCCCAGTGTACAAAGCCAGGCCCATAAAGAAATGTTTTTTTCCCAGTTTGGTGTGGAAGAACTTGACTGGTCTGCACAGAGTCCTGACCTCAACCCCATCGAACACCTTTGGGATGAACTGGAACGCGAACTGTGAGCCAGAACTTATCTCCCAACATCAATGTCCGACCTCACTAATGCTCTTGTGGCTGAATGGGACATTCAGGTGGAATAGCCTGAAACCAGAACAGTGGAGGCTGATAGAGCAGCTGATTGATGCCCATGGTGTTCACATGGAATCACATGTCCAACAGTTTGAGTTTTCATGTTGTCCACATACTTTTGGCCATGTTGTGTATGTATCTTGTCTCTCTCCAGTGTTTCTCTGTCCTGGTAAATCCACTGCAGCAGGTGTTTGGTCTTTACTTAGCACAGTGACTGACTGATGGCTATGAAACCACACACACACACACACACACACACACACACACACTCACTCACGCTCTACATTCTTAACTATTGGCTGATTGTGATGTTGGTGATCTGGAAACCTTATTCTTTTATTAAGCTCTTCATGGCTGAATAAACAGTCTGGGCAGGAAAAACTTTAGCTCACCAACAAGGCTGGAACACACCAACACAGCGCACACAGCACAGTAACATCCACATAATCACAGCAGAGAGAAATGTCGGTCCTCTGTCAGAACATAACCAATCAGCCTGCACACTGAGCCACATCATCCTGTCTGATCAGTTGAATATATCGTCACTGCTCGTACACAGATATACATGTATCTGGATAAAATATCTAGTCATGCCCTCTAGTCTATGCACAATTATCAAATTTATTTGTAACGGACCATATACAATATTAAATATAAATGTTGTCATTTGGTGTTTTGTACCAGAGTGTATTTGTCTCTCAGATTACAGTTAAAAGATGCACACAATGACATACAACACTGACGGGACAGATAATACTCAATTATACTGTTTTATCCAGTGCACGTATGTGGAGCCTGTCAGTCTGCGATGATAGCTATGATAGCTCGTTTAAAGGGGAAGATGTGAGACAGTAAGCAGGGTTTGAACTCTCCAGCTCTTGTTTTTTTTTTCATTCTTCACATAACTACTTGTGTCAGTTTTCATGTGAACAACCCAGCGCAACACCATGAAGAGGAGCGACTGTCTGAAAGGGTGCATCGTTACCCCCATTCGTAAGATTCGTTATGTCCAGACCAGTGGTGGAATGTAACTAAGTACATTTACTCAAGTACTGTACATAAGTACAAATTCAAGGTACTTGTACTTTATTTGAGTATTTTCATTTTATGCAACTTTATACTTCTACTCCACTACATCTCAGAGGCAAATATTGTACTTTTCACTGCACTACATTTGTCTGACAGCTTTAGTTACTTTGCAGATTACAGTTTTTCATACCCTTCCTGTCCAGTGAAAAGGATGAAGTGTTCCTTTATGGGTTGAGAAAATTCTCATATTTCATTTAATTTAAGATAAATAAACTCTTTAAACCCCTCTTAGATCAGCTGGAAAATGAATCGACACAAAGCTGAAAACAGGGCTGTTTTTCTAAGCTCATGAAAAGTTTACTTTTTAGAGATACGTGGTTCTCACAGGACAGCAACGCTACAAACATGATGATCTTATAGACCATGATGCATTGCTGTAGATTAAACTACCCAACAGTATATAAAGTAGTTAAAATTAGCTAAACTTTAAACATCACAGCAGTAAAATGCAACATACACATTAACAGCTCGGAAGCATAAACATCATATATAGTAGTAAAACACTGACAGATTGAGAACTTTTACTTAAGTTAAGTTTGCTGATAAGACTTACATACTTTTACTTAGTACAGTTTGGTATTGATACTTTTACTTAAGTAAAGGATCTGAGCACTTCTTCCACCACTGGTCCAGACAATAAAGACGTACAAAAGATTGGGGATGCCCAAACTAGCCGTCCTGAGCACCGGGAGAATTTCTGTTGGCCAGGCAAGTGTTAAAAATGCAAAATGAAATGGGTAAATCAACACAACACAGCTACAGTCACTCACAAATGTATGATCTGTCATACCATCAGGTAGGCTCAGGTATGAGCATGTTATCACACGTGATTGGTTGCACATCAACAAAACAGAGACAAACAAAAGTCCTGGAGGAAAGTGACGCTAAATGCTGCAAAATTGATATGTTCAGTAAGGGACATAGTAAGTGTTTAAAAATAAGCAGGTTTTTTGAAGCAGTTTTTGTGCGTAGTTATGAAACTAAAAGATATGTTGCTGGCATAACCAGTAAACGTAGTCTGTTGTGAATATGTGTAGATTGGCCTGGGCTGACGTTAGATTCCTGGCCTGAATTATTATCCCAGTCTGGCCCTGGGCAGTGGGATGCAGCCAGGAGGAGGCTATGACAGCGGGCTTGTCACCCCACCTTCCAATGTGGAGATTTAAAACAGGTGCCTTTTACCTTTGGACTTGGTGGAATGACACATTGCACGACCTGGTTCATTTCGAGCTGCGGTGGAAGAAGTACTCTGATCTTTTACTTAAGTAAAAGCAGCAATACCAAGTGTCTGTTACAAGTAAAAGTTTTGCATTCAAAATCTTACTCAAGTAAATGTACAAAAGTATTAACATCAAAACATACTTCAAAAATAGTACTCATTACGCAGAATGGCCCATTTCAGAATAATATATGTTATATTAGTGAATTACAATTATTGATGCATTAATGTGTTCATCCCTTTAATGTTGTAGCTGGTAATAGTGGAGTTAATTTTAATTACTTTGTATACTGCCAGGTAGTTTGTGAATTACCCCCTGAGGATCAGTAAAGTTTTATCTTAATCTGTAATATTACATCATCATTTATTTGTTGATTATATTCTGTATTATTAATCGGAATCTGCAAAGTAACTAGTAACTAAAGATATCAAATAAATGTAGTGGAGTAGAAGTATGAAGTAGCATGAAATGGAAATACGTTTACTTTTCACCTCAAAACTAAGACCTCACAATTTTCTTTGGAGACAGCAACACTCTAATTATCATTCTTTTACGTCTCCTGTTTGGGAGCTTTATGGTTTCCACGTATATTATAGCCCTACTAGATACAAACAAGTGGATCAGGCAAAACCTGTGGGTCAGCATTGTTCCCAAGCGAGGCAATTGTATGCCCCCCCCCCCAGTTTCAGCAGGGTTTCAGATGCTGTTCGACAATCCGACAAGCACTTAGTGCAAATTAGAGCACATTTCGAGTTTGCATGTTCTCCCTGTGCCTGTGTGGGTTTCCTCTGACAGACCAAAAACATGCAGGTTAGGTTAACTGGCAAATCTAAATTGCCTGTAGGTGTGAATGTGAGCATGAATGGTTGTCTGTCTCTGTGTGTCAGCCCTGTGATTGACAGGTACCCAGCCTCTCGCCCAATGTCAGCTGGGATTGGTTCCAGCCCCCCCGCAACCCTCTAATATAGGTCAAGCTAATGGATGGATGGATGGATGGATGGATGGATGGACGCTCTCATATTGTTTATTAATTTCAAAGATAAATACATTCTTCACTGGATCTGGAGAAGGAGGAAGAAAGAAGCAGGAGAATGGGGTAGAGGAGCAGAAAGACACTGAAAGAGACACAGAGAAGGACAGAATGTGAAGGGTAGATAGAGGGGAGGAGAGGCAGTTAGCACATCTCCTCACATCACAGTGGTATCCAGGTCACCTACTTCACTACACTGTGCTATGCAGTGTGTGTGTGTGTGTGTGTGTGTGTGTCATTCATCAAGTTACTTCACTTTATACTCTCTAAAATTCATTGTGGACCCCACTGCTAGATTTTTTTTACAGGCCCTACTTACCTGAAGATGTGCACACACACACACACACACACACACACACACACACACACACACACACACACACACACACACACAGATGCATGCGCATGTGCACACAAACAGTATTACAGGTATATTGGATTTTGTAGGTCAGGCTTTCACAATGCCATTTCTTATGCACAAGGATGTAAAAGTAGATTAACTTAGCGACTATAATTGATATTAACAATGTCCCAAATGACAATGTGAAAACAATGTGAAAGGGGACACTCGTAGTGATGAACCTTCAGAGAATCTGCAGCTCCCCTCGGCTTTACGGAGATTTATAGTGAGTTTCAGCTCATTGTTTATCTGTCCGGCCACAACTTTACTGTTTTGGTTCACTCTCATCGCTCTCTTAGCGCTGTTTTCTGCCACAGCAGGCACCTGAGAAAAAACCTTATAAACCCACTGAACTCTACCTGCTCAGCAGCAAACAGCATACTGACAGCGGGACAGTTGAAGTGAAGCGAGGTACAGGTACATGTCGATGTTCTGTAAAGAATCGCATGTCAGTTATTGTAGTTTGGCAGTGGGAGCAGCAGCAGTGTCTATGACACCGCTCATGGAGACAATTAAGGTACTTGAAGTAGCAAAATGAAGCAATTTTTGATACCAAGATCATCGCAGCCTCAGTGTGTGATTTGTAAAGAGGTGCGATCTGCAACCTGTTACATTAAAGGCACTCTGATGTACTATGTTTGTAAGAATCAACTTAGAAGACTTCTTGTCTTCTTTGCTGCCTCTGATTAATGTTTGTTCTTTTTCACATCTGCTGCAGAAGATTGAGTTGAAAAGTTTATCCACTACTTGTCTTTAGCTGTTGATTCCATTGTGTCAATTATGTAAATGTCCAAAAACAGACTTGAACAGACTTGATTGTCAGTCAGAAAGACAATAAGCTGCTAAACACATGAAACTGAAAATCAGCACATAGGCATTAAATCCATCCAGGTTAAATGTTTCAGTATTAATGTCTAACAACAATCAGCCATGTAGTTGACATAAAAATAACACCAAATGTTACTTTAAAGCTGCTCTAATCAGTATTTTAGCTAGAGAGGAAGACGTTAGCAGAGTGTTGGTTCATCACTTTTGTCCAGACTGAAATATTTCTGTTGACTATTGGATGGATTACCATGAAATTTGGTTCACACAAGGATAAACTGTAATCACTTTGGTGATCAATTAACTCTTCCTCTAGCGCCATCAAAATGCCACTTTGTCCTGTACTTTGTTTTATGACCAAATACATGCAAAACTAGTGACATTCCCATCATCCCCAGCTGTTGTTTGGTGCTAATTACCAAATGTTAGCATGCTAACACGCTAAACTAAGATAGTGAACATGGTAAACATTATACCTGCTAAACATCAGCATGTTAACATTGTGATTGTGAGCATGTTAGCATGCTAATGTTAACATGTAGCTCAAAGCACCTCTGTGGCTAAGTACAACCTCACAGAGCCGCTAGCTCCTAGTCATGTTATATTAACAAAGGATCAAATGACTGTGTAATGTGAAAACCCACAGATAATTATCACCAACTCTGCAGTTCTGCAGATGGTTTGGATTTTCTCTTTTAATCCTCCACCTTAATACAATGAAGATTAATGGAATTTTGTTTATGATGCTATATTTATGTCCACAGTAACTTAGTATAACTTGTGTTACCACATGCGTTACATACTCAGCTCATTTATCAACAGTATAAAACATGTCCATTGGCATTAGTATCATCATGTTGCATTTTTGAGCTGAGAATGCAGTCACATTCAAATGTTAGTAATGCTCTGCAGGTCTGTACATGGCCCACATATGCATTCTTCCTCTGAAGAATCTTCTACCTTAACTAAAACAAACACACCTGAGTGTGCGTGTCACCCATCACAAATTCATAATGCTTTACTTTTCCCACCAAAAGTAAAGTCAGTTAAAGTCAGTGTTTATTTAACGTGCACAGTCACAAGCACACAAGACGTCTCAACACACCTCACGTCTCAACCATGAGTTGTTACAGCATGCCTGAGCTCACTAAAGTTACCTTTAAAAATTGTTTTTCATTATTATTTTTTTGTAATTATTAGTTTGTCTAAACTTTTCTTGTTCCTTGCATGACACTGAAATCACGAAAATCCAAAGTCATCAACTATTTTTTTTAAAAAGGAACAAGGTGATGTTCTCACGACTCTTTAACACCAAATATGTCCTATATTCGACTTCTCACCTCGAAACTACCTACGGTACACAAACAAGTGGATCGGGCAAAACCTGTGGGTCAGCATTGTTCCCAAGCAAGGCAATTTTAAGCCTCTGGAAACAGCTCCATCGGACATAGCTCTAGCTAGCTCATATATGTCACAGCAGGCAGCTGAGAAAAAACCTTATAAACCCACTGAACTCTACCTGCTCAGCAGCAAACAGCAGACAAACAGCGGGACAGTTGAAGTGAAGCGAGGTGAAAGAGACAGGTACCTGTCGATGTTCTGTAAAGAATCGCATATCAGTTCTTGTAGTTTGGCAGTGGGAGCAGCAGCAGTGTCTGTGACACACAGCTCAACACAATTTTTGATACCAAGATCATCGCAGCCTCAGTGTGTGATTTGTAAAGAGGTGCGATCTGCAACCTGTTGCATTAAAGGCACTCTAATGTACTATGTTGGTAAGAATCAACTTAGAAGACTTCTTGTATTCTTTGCTGCCTCAAGGTGTCTCAACACCTTTAATCAAAAAAGTTGGAATAAATAATGTACAATATATACATAGAGAAGTTAAGTGCCAATTTTTGTTTAAGGATAAGCAATGTTCAAAAATATCAAACGAACCAAAACCTGGAGATGTGGAGTCTAGGAATGTACATTATTTTACATTTTCTACACATTACATTTTTTCTACTGAATGTAAAGAACTCCCTGCACTATAGAAAAGAGACCATTTTTCTGGTTATTATTCAACCTTGATCTGTTTCTGTCCATCTGACTGTGACTCAACTGATCCTCCTTTTTGCCTCAATTTCCTCTTACCTCTGCGGTAAATTTCCCTTCTATCTGTCTTCTATTTCTCTGCTCAGTCCATCTCTTACACATTAACGTTTCAGAGTCTAAAGTACACTTTTTACTCTTTTTTTACAATCTGTTTTTATATTTTCCTCTGATAGTGTGAAGTTAGTCATCAAGACGCTATTGTTCTTCCATTCAAGGACACAACTGTTTTTGTTACAACATGCTCACCAAACAAAACACTTTCTAGCAAAACCCTGGTTTTGGTTCATTAACATTTTCACTGCCGAAGTTATTTGATTTGATTATTTCTACATTATGGCAACTACAGCGTTCCCAGCTGCGATCTCTGAGCTCATTTCACAAGTTGTGACATATTCAGCCTCCAAAATAAACGCCAGAAAAATAGATAATTTGTAACTGCCCTCCAGAACCGTTAAACAGACACAAAGTCAAAATGTGTCTGTGATGTATAACTGTTTTTTTTTTTCTTCAAATTGAGCTTGCCCACAGTTTTCCTGCAACAGATTTTGTTAAAGAAAATGATCTTCAGAAGACTGAAGGCTGTAACATGCTTGTCTGGGCGGCACAAAGGTGAACATGTTTGATGATGTTCATGATTCAACAATAGGCTGGGCTTAAAAGTACCAGCTGTGCAGACTAAGTCTGGAAAAAGGAGTCTATTTTATTATGGCCCTTGGTTTTGGAATGACCTGCACTCTACTCAGTCTAACCTCCCTTATCACTCTTACCAGTTTTAAACAAAAGCTGACTGAAGTTTTTATTCCAAAATGCTCTTGCTTCAATGCATAATTAATTTTGTCAAACACTTTCTGTGTTCATTTAAACCCTGTTGTTGATGCATGGATTTTAGATTTTATTCTTGTAATATATTGTTTTGTATCTTATTTGTGTTTATTGTATGTATATAACTTTGCTGCCTTCTTGGCCAGGTCACCACTGAAAAAGAGATTTTATCTCAACTGTTTTCTTTACCTGGTTAAATAAAGGTTACATAAAATAAAATGTGGCTGTTTCTTTTATACTTGTATCTTGCAAAACGTACAGCTTTTATACCATTTTTGTTTTTTTCTTCCCAGTTTTGAACCCGCCTCATGGCAGGAGTTGGAGCAACCAGTCAGCTTGCTTGACACTCAGGTCCACATGATGCGTTGTTGAGATTTGTTTGTTACAGTTACCCATATCTCTCAATAGGTACTCATAGATGTTTTCATGTATCATGAAATCCAGCTTGACGTTTCAGACGACTTCCGTGATATGCCACCTTGTCCAAAAAGTTAAAGCTGAGATATTCAGACCTGCAGCCAATCAACAAGCAGTGTACCGAGTGGATTCAGGTGAAGGCAAGAAGCAGAAAAGACGTCAGGTCTGCCCTCCTCAACAAGACAGTAAAAGGAAATACATGAGCAGGAAGCAAACACGTATAAACCAGAATTATCCTTTAAATCTGTACATTTACATTTTATTTCTCTAAAGAAAAAGAAAACAGAAAGGAAGAGCCAGAAGGTGTCTACACAAAGTTTAAATGTCCTACAGCTCACATTGCATAATGACAGGAGAAATGTAAAGCAGACAGAAACAGGTGGACTGAAACTCTAAGTGACTCTGCTGTTCTGATCTGTCCCCTTGAGGTGACAGATGGAGGCAGATTGAGAAGATGAATGTTTGGTGCTTGAATTTTCTTTGTGTAAAACCGTTGGTGCGCATGTATGTTTCAGACCCATCTGGTTACCTGCCAGTCTTCTCTTTTGTCCCTTAGGCTTTTGTTTGCTCTGAATCCAGACAAAAAGCCAATGGTGCCGTCAACAGTGTTGCTAAGGGACAGACTTATAATCACCTCCTGCTACCAAGACTGGAGGTGCTCAAGGTAAAATCTGTCCCAGTCTGGCTGTCCGTCATGTGTAATATTTTAGCACGCAGTTGGACTGTCACACTCTCAACGTGACAGTGACGACTCACAAAATGACTTATATCTGGACGGGCTGCGTGAGCCTC